>NW_015161967.1:175504-181608 GCF_001447785.1 Gekko japonicus
ATTCCTGCTCTCAGGTAATGATGCATATGTATCTTATGGAGTTTCTTTGTTTGCTTTAGCGGCATTCCAAAATTAGATCTAAGGGGCTCGTTACCTGATTAAATCTTTTAGCCTTTTATTAGCACGATTAGTAGTCAATTTTAATCTGATTCTAATGGTGGTAATGGTAATTTTTATTATTGCTATGGTGCCTTTCATATTTTGTAATGGCCAATGGCTTAATACAATAAATTTACTTGTACTTGTATTATTTTGTCAAGTACCTGGGCAGGTTCCAATGGCTTAATACAATAAATTTACTTGTACTTGTACTATTTTGTCAAGCACCTGGGCAGGTTCCAATGGAGGTTGAGTGGAAGATCTGCACCTTGCATTTCATAGAAGTCCTACCTTGCTCTTTGATTCTTGATGGCAGGGGAAATCAGCCTTGTGGGATTCATAGCTTTTCCAGGCTTGTTTTGGAATGCGTGTCCTCATGATTGCAAAGAAAGGCTTGAAGATGAGGAGAAGGTTCAGGTGTGAGCTTAGGAGGACGCTCAGTCCACAGTTTGTTGGAATCAAGTGGCAAACTTTGCTGGGTATTTACTTCATTTTATACCCTAACTTTCTCCCCAGTGAGGTCAAAGCGACTTATATTTTTCTCCTTTCATTTTCTCCTCACAGCAACCCTGTGAGGTAGGTTAGGCTGAGAGAGAGTGACTGGCCCAAGGGCACCCAGCCATGGCAGAGTGAGGTTTCAGACATGGGTCTCCCAGATCCTAGTCTGACACTCTTAACCACGACACCATGCTGGTTATACAGTGTAACACAATGACCAAAACAGGCATCATTGTTTAGGCAGGAATTTACTGGGCAGCTGCATAGGGTCTCAGCTGTGTTACCCATGCATTTTGCCTTTTGCCTGTTTGCTGGTTTGCTGTTTGCTGCCTACTTGCTGGGCTGCCTGTTCTCCTAGGATACCATTACAGCGGTTTGAAAACTGGCCCTGGAATGCACACTGGACGTCCAAACAGCACCGTCTCCATCTCCCTTTTGCCTCTATCTGCCCTATTATGGGGGTGTGCAGCTCTCGCAGCTCCACTCCTAAGTACACTTTAGTACCATCCAGAGCTGCATTAATCAATAGAGTTCCACAAATTAGTGACAGTTTGCTAAGTATACCCAGGGCTATTTTTGGGCAGGAACTCACAGGAACGGAGTTCCGGCTGGCTCCCAAGTTGACCACACCGAGCAGGAACTCATTAGCATAATAGGCCACACCCAATAGCAGAAACTCATTAGGATTGGCTACATTAGGGGTGTGTGGCCTAACATGCAAAGGAGTTACTGCTACAAAAAAAGCCCTAGTTTTTGACAACAAACAAGGTAAACAGAATAACAAGCAAAAGGTGGGTGTGGCTGGATAACCACACTTCTGGTAACTTGTGGGTGCGGCCTAATGTGCTAATGAGCTATGCTCTCATGGGTGTGGCTGGATATGCTAATGAGTTTCTGTTGTTGGGTGTGGCCTATTATGCTAATGAGTTCCTGCTGGGCTTTTTCTACAAAAAAAGCCCTGAGTATACCTATGTTTGCTCTGCTCCGGTTAGTCTTGGAGAGACTTGGAAAGCTACGCAGGGCAGTGGGACTCTGTCCCCCAGTGACACTGTAATCTCTCTCTGGTTTGGGGGGTTTCTCACAAGCTTGCAAGGCAATGTGTGCATACTTAAGAGCTAGAAACCTGGTGTTTAAAAAGCAAACCAACCCTGAAAGTTGCTCAGGATTGCCAGTTTTGTGCCAAATACCAGTTTGTGCCGTCTGCGACCACCATTGTCATTTCCGTGGCACCTTAGGCATGAGGAGATCTAGAACAGATCAAAGCCACGACCAAGGGAATAATGAGGTCATGGAATTTGACATACGAAGGCCCAGTGGAAAAATGGAAAAAAATGGTGGGATAATTTATTTCCATCTGAGCACACTTTTAGAGAATATCTTCTATGAAATATTTTCTCTTTGGGAATGAGTGAAATCTCTTTTAAGATACAGTTTTACTAAAATGTATAGCATGAAGATTGTTATGAAAGACAGGTTCTTTTATTTCTTAATATTTTATATATGTAATTTACAAAGATCACAAGTTACGCTTAGTAATCCTTGACTGTTATGCATACGAACACTATTTGTTACTGTTTTTCTTTCCCAAACTATGTTTGTACACTTTTTTGTCAGCTATTCTTTGTATATCAATAAAATTTATTGTATAAAAAAGTACATCATTAAGTAATGACAATTACTATGTATTCTATGTAGACACGTGCAGCATATATTCAGGGATATATTTGTAGTTACAATGTGAGTAATTTTGCCTGATGCTCAGTATCCAGATAAGCTGCTAGCTCTGAGTGTTCCTGAAATGTCCTGCTGAGATAGTGTATTGTCTCTGGTTTACTACATGACTTAAACATGTCTGAAAATCATACATTTATGCATGAAGTACCTAGAAACTTGGACTATATACACAGAGATCCTTATATATTTGAGTACTAATTCAGGATATGTGTGATTCTCTTCTCACTCTTCCTTGTTTTGCTCTTTTCAAAGGTTAACCCAACGCCGCAGGGGGTACAAGCATTGCTGAAGATGATGTACTGTCCCTACTGCCGTGGTTTAGTTGCCGTAAAGCCGTGCTATAACTACTGCTTCAATGTCATGAGGGGCTGTCTGGCCAACCAAGGAGAACTGGACACAGAGTGGAACAATTTCATAGGTGAGTGGGTGGGTGGGACTCTCTCTGGATGCCTAAAGATTCCACTCTTTGCGTGTGGCTAAGAGAGAAAAGGAAGATGGACATCACAGAGATTCCTATCTGGACTTTGTTCTGCCTGTTGCAGTAAAAACAAGTTTATCATTTAGGGATGTGTGTAATTGCCAAAGCACAGCATAGCTGGAAGAATAAGATTTCCAAAAGGGGAAATGGTTGCAAACCTAGGATTGTGGGTTACATCTCTCTTTAACAAAGGGCTGAACATTTAAAGCTGCCTTCAGTCAAGACAGTTCATCCACCTATTTTCTGCTCTGATTGGCATCAGATCTCTGGCAAAACAAGGTTGCCACAGACATCTGCTACCTGAGATCCACGGGGGATGCTGGGCCTTGAAACAGCAGGGACCTTCTACATGTAAAGTAGGGACTGAACTGGGGACCTTCAGTGTGCAAAGCAGGTGCTGTACCACTAAACCATGGCCTCTCCCTTTTGCAGGTTTGCTCATAATGCACATTTGTAGAGTTCAACCCTCTTTGTTTTCCCACAAGGTGCCGGGAATTACAGTTCTGTGAGGGGACTGAAAACCTATAATGTATATTTCTCTGACTGGACTAAAGGCTTCTTTACATGCACACTTCTTGGCATGTTTGCCAGACAACACAACCCATAGTTCCTGAGGGAAACAGTCAGTTAAACTTGTCCTTTAGAGCTCTTGTTTTCTTGACTAGACACAGAGCCAACCCTGTTATTAGTCAGGAAAAAGCAGCCCATGTCAGGCAGCAGGTTCTGGAGTCCTAATTAAAGGACATTATACTGTTACTTGTTGAGGTTACTTGAATCTTTCTACTACCACGGGGATGGCAGTAGGAATTTCTGCATCAGGAACCGAATGGCTGAACTCTCCTTGGGGAAGAAGCCAAGAGAGATCATGTAGCCGCCTCAGGGAAATTTGTTTTACAGAGCTTCGAAAATGTTGGTGTATGTGTTGTTCTTCGACTCCATTTCCTTCACAGAATGACCATTCCCAGGTCTCCGGGGGGGAATCTCTGAACAGTATTCTAATTAGCCAGTCATCTGGTCACCTCTGGCAAGTACGATTCATGTCTAGGTGAACAGATCATGATGCTTTTGTTATGAGCTGGCACACTTCCTCTCTCTCTCTTAGGCCCTCCATGTGACACAAGTTACTGGCAATTTCATGTGTGAATGGGAAAGCTTGTTACCCTCATTTTGTCCGGCTACTAACTTTTGCACAGTTGTTTAAAAATCCACTTCGCTATGACTCCATAGGATTTTTCACAGTGTTTGGCATATATGTTTAAAAGTATTCCCTGGTGCTACTACTGGTGCTTGCAGAATGCCTCAGAAACACATTTTTGCCAAAAGGGGGGGGGGAATGTGAACACACTGGCTAATTCATCCAGTATTGAACTCAAAATATCTGGGGACAGAAAGAGTTGTAGCAGAAAAGGGGGGGGGGAGCGCTTTCGAGAAGGCAAGATGCCAGGGGATCAGATCAAACAGGACAATCTGCTAATTGTAGGAGACTGTGCAAGGGCTCAAGAGGAAAAATGAGAAGAGTAACCAGGAGTGTTCACATGGGGGGAAAGGAAAGCAAGGGAGGTGTTTGACTCTTCAGAGATTGTGACAAGGGGGAGCAGTGGTCTCTGCACATACAGGCTGTGGAACTGCCCTTACTACATTAGAGCTTTGTTTCTAAAAGTGGCAAGATCCTCAGCATTGACTCTCAACTTTAAGTTGTCAACACGTCCTTTTAGAAGGGTAGGGGTTGAGGGTTAATGATTAGCCAGCCTGGATTTAGGGGCAAGGTTTGCATTCCCCTCTCCACACTTTGGATCATTGTAAGCATTCTGTGTTAAGAACCACATTCCTGCAAGCCATATAAACACTGCAAAATTAAGGAGCCTTGATTCTGCCAACTTGGTTAATATAATGGGGAAAGGCCAGTCACTCAGTGGCAGAGCGCATGCTCTGAATACAGAAAGACCCGTCTTTAATCCCCAGCATCTCCAGATAAAGTATCTCAGATAGCAAGACTGGAAAATTCTACGCCTGAGACTCTGGAAGTGGGAAGGTGGAAACTCTTCCAAAAAGTTTTAAAGACAAGTAATAATACTCATGGGAATATATTGAATACGTAAACACATACAGCATTTCAAAAGAATGTCATGTACATCATAGAGTCACACAAACCACAGAATGGTGATTCTTAAAGTTAATACAATCCAAAATAGTCCACAAGCACAAGCCCTCCTAAGGGCAATAACAGTCCATAGGGAAAATACTGTCCAGTATACCCCAACGGTATCATACATAATATTAAGACCATTTTGAAGACAATCCTTCATCAAAGGGTACAGTGAATCAAGGTGGGTACAATGATGATGCACCAAAACGCTATTTCGTATTTAGGCCTTGGACTCAACTTAATATGAAATAGCATTTTGAAGATCAAGAAGATCTTGATGATTGGGGGTGAGGGAAATATACAGTTCCCTTGGGTAAATATATATGGAGTAGCATCGGTGTTCCAAGCAGTTGTAAGCTGAGGCCTGGAGCATCTTTACTTCCCTCACTCACCCACCTCCTTAGTTCAGTAACCCCTCCAGAGAAGCATCATTCCCTTGAACTTGGATCAGCCTATTAAATGTCAAGTGCTGCCGCCAAGGGGGATTGATGGTTTCTCATGATCTGCTGGCAGGGGTGGAAGCCAGTCAACTCTCTCTGCTCTGCACTCTTCTTTCCTATCCCTTCTCTTCAGTCTTCATTTTTGATAAGCAAAAAATCCTGAATGAATGAATTTCATTTTGGGTTTTGTTATTTGGATAATTGAGTTAGATTTCTTCTCTGTGCTGCTGTACTGGCGTCTGCCACCACCAAAAAGTTTCCAGCTAAATATATTCTCTGAAGCGAACAGTGGATTGGCTTATCTTTAATACCCCGCTCTGGCAGTCTGTGTTTCTCTCCCTCTCCCCCTCTCCCTCTCTCTTGCCAGTCACAGTGAGGCTTGCATTCCATAGCGGCCATTGGTACGATGCCATGGCATTGCAAGCAACAAAAGTCCCAATTCACACAGCATTCACGGGAGCTTGTGAATGGCCTGACCAGCTCTGAGGTTTCAGGAAGATGCCAGATAAAGTACGTCTGGTTCCAGTATTTTGTGAAAACATAATATCGATAGGAAGCCTTTCCTGTTCCCTGGAACTACGACAATATTCCTTCTTTTTAAAACAAAGTACAAGAAACATTTTTCTTGTTAAGTAAGTGAGACAGGATTTAAAAAAAAAACATATGTTGCTTCTTTTTGACTATATTCAGGATGGCCTTTTTTTAAAGA
>NW_015161967.1:182380-186405 GCF_001447785.1 Gekko japonicus
TTTGCACTCAGTGGCTTCTTCCTCTAGCTTTCAATAGGGTTTGTAGCTTGCTGGGCAATCTCAAAGGAGTGGCCTCCTCTCATGCAGTTGTCTGTTTTTCATAATCATCAAGGAGAGGGGGAGGGCTTCTAATTGCCAGCCTTACACAAAGCCCGAGAGGACTTGCTTAACACTTTAAAAGGCTGGAGGGTAGTTTCTGGATGATACCTGGCCTGAGCCTTCTAGGACAGGCCACAAATCTGGCCACAGAGAGTGAGAGGTTAGAAAAGGTGTTTGTGCATTCTGCTGGTTAAAAAAAAAAAAAACAAGAAAAATGGAAACATAGAATGGATAAATGGTGTGTACAAGGCAGGTGGTCTTATTTATTTTAGATAATTGGTTCTGATTGTAAAATTTCAGGGAAGGGTGCAGTTTGAAGAGTCTGGAATCTTTTCCCCAGGCTTAGAATTCAGGAAGGGAGGGAAATGTAGAATAACAGGAACAGGCCAGGACACCCACGGAGGTGGGTGGAAGTGTGGGTGGTAAGACAGAATGCTGTGTCAGAAGCAGCAGCCCAGCCTTTTCCTTTGGCTTCTGGAGTCACAGGATATCTCTCTAAGCAATGAGCTTTCTCTTCCTAATCTAATTTATCAGCGTGGGCAAAGGAGGCACTGCTGTACAGCTAGAGGAAAGTGTTGGAAGCAGTGACCTTCCCACATGCCTGTTCCCTCCCTGCTAGGGTTGCCAAGTCGCGGCGGGGGGTTGTACCGATTTGGCAGGCCTACTCCCTGCAGTGTGGAAAAGCACAACACAGTGGACAGAGAAAGCAGGTGCTTAAGTTCTTCAGTGATGTCAGTAGCCTCCTTCTACCAACACCTGTTTGCATGATTGCAAAACTCCTAGCTCACTGGCAACAGCTTTGTTAGGACTGTAGCAAAAGGGAGGCAGAGACTGGAAATGACAGGAGTGAGAAGGTACGGAGACTTCTCCATGCCCGTTGAGAGAGGTTTTTCTGTTGGAGAGGGTAGGCAGCA
Organism: Gekko japonicus; assembly: GCF_001447785.1. Lineage (NCBI taxonomy): Eukaryota > Metazoa > Chordata > Lepidosauria > Squamata > Gekkonidae > Gekko > Gekko japonicus. The sequence goes on from NW_015161967.1 coordinate 183,394, forward strand.
GACCCAACTCACATGGAATGATGTTGGAGAAAAACGTTGTTTGATAACTCACATTATGTTTCTTTCAGTTTGAGCTATGTATAATATAGTGGGCTTAGCTCCTTTTCATAGACAATAGAACCAGGAGAATGGATGACCTATTGATTTATCTGAACCTTTTGACACTACTCCTCACCAGACAGTACAAGAAGTTGGGTAGAAGGATGGGGGAATAGGGTGGAGGAAGGCCACACCTGCCGTCTTTGCCCCCTAAACTCTTCAGAAAACATATAGCTGGGCAAGGAAGTGACTTTATAACAATATTAGAGAATGAAAGTCCATCCTGGCTGGGCAGGCATTTGAAAGGCATGCTGATGGACTCCTTGTGTTTGAATAGAGCAGGGATACAAAGACTGCAAAGAAGACTTGATTGAAAAAAAATAGGGACAGAACTGTTGACACTCATTTGAGCATGTGCTGTTTACCTCATTTGAGTTTAAGCACTAACCCTCTTCCTCTCATTTTCTGTGTAGACTCCATGCTGATGTTGACTGAGAGGTTGGAGGGTCCCTTCAACATAGAGTCAGTCATGGACCCAATTGATGTGAAGATCTCTGATGCTATCATGAATATGCAAGAAAACAGCATGCAGGTGTCTCAGAAGGTACGGCGAGGGAGTGTTGGACAAAGAACTGAAGACAACGCAGGTTGTCCAGAGAGTGGTCAGATTCTCTGCAGGAATATTCAGAGCTAGAAAATGTATCCCCAGCACTTGGTTGCCAGGGCACCAAACCATTTGATGCCAGCACCTTTGAATGCAAAATACTCTAGGGATTCTGGGAATAAATTCTGCTTTCTGTGGGCCAAGTCCTGGAACTGACCACTTGTGGGTAGTGAGAAAGAGAACTGACAGGTTATAACACAGTTGTCATATTTCGTCAGGTGTTTTGGGGGAATCTGGTGAGAGTCACACACATTTGACACAGCCCCAAAAGTAGAGTTTGGGAGCTGATGCTTTCAGATGGTCTGATAACATAATTCCTCTTCAGCATGTGAAAATGGGCTGTGAAATTAATATAAATTGTGCGGTCCAAAATTTGTTTTCTAAAACTGCTGCATCCCATCAACCTAGGTTTTCCAAGGATGCGGGCAGCCCAAAATGCTCGTACAAAGTCGGGCATCTCGTTCTATCTCAGAAAGTAGCTTCAGTGCTCGTTTCAGACCCTACAACCCAGAGGAGCGACCGACAACAGCAGCCGGCACAAGCCTAGATCGACTGGTGAGTGTACAAGGATATAATGAGGACTAGAAAATTAAAAATCTGAGAATCCAGTATGGTGCACCCAGTGATCTAAGCATGTACAAGTAAGGTCTTGATAGTTTCAAGTCGAAGGTGTCTTGTTTACTGAAAGTTGCAAAAGTGTGGAGGGGAATTAAATACATTTTAAATATACATCATGAATGGTTTTGTCTTAGAATACCAACAATGAACCTTGCAACAGGAATCAAAGGGAAAAAGTCAGCTTCTGTGATTTAAAAAATTTGCTCTGCTTGCCCTGGCTCAGTGGCCGAGCCATATGCATTGCATAAGAAGCGGACTTCCTATGTTCAGGATTTCAGGTACCAGATGGCAGGAAGGATCCTAGAGATCCATTGTCAGTCAACTATACTGACGTAGACAGACCATGGGTCTTGCTCAGTATAATATATATTCTCTTTGTTTCATTACAGAACTTTGCAAAGGATGCCACTTTTTGCCTTGAGTTAATCCATACCAGATCTTTGCTCCAGCTTGGCTTCTTCCAGCTTGCATCAGTTCCCCCCCTCTTTTATCCAGTGTAATTTGCCTAGTTTTTCTTCAAGCTTTACCTGTGTTTTTTCAGACCAGTTTTGCAGTGATATGAAAAAACTCAGGGAGTTTGTGTGTAGGGGGGCGGGCAGTTAAGCCTAGCTGGAGCAAAAACCAGGTGCGGAACAACCCTTTGTGAATGGCTCTCTCGCCCACGTTCCCTCTATCATGGCAGCATATCTTTGGGTCAGATCAGACAGAAGAAACCCACTAAATCTTGATCCATTATGCAAAATTACAGTACAGCATTTCAGTACAGCACTTTCAGTGTTCAAACTATTTTGTATAAATTCTCACAGCTTCTCTGTCAAGTTTGTCATTACACCTAGGAGGTTGAGGTTTACCTGTCCAATGATTTCATGTTTGAACTGCTTGCAGCTTGTGCTTTTAACCATGCCACCAGCATGTGTGTTTTGCTGCAATATGAGCCTGTAAGCTTAACTTACAAGAAGTTACGATATAAGCACATTTGCACATATTTATTATAAAATGTGTTCTTGCAGGGATTCTGGTTAGTGAGTTTCCAGAGGCAGGCAGCCAAGATGCCACTGGCAGATTGCAACCCTAGCGGTTGCCCCCACACTTTGGTACTTGGAGATCTACTGCCTCCATATAGAGAGGCTTCACTGGGTTATTCATACCTGATAGCCCTTGATGGACCTCTCCTTTATGGATCTGTCTAACATAGGGCTGGCCAAACTGCAGTTTGGGAGCCGCATGTGGCTCTTTCACACAGTCTAAGTTAAAAAGCAAATTTGCATATTTTTCAATAAAAACATGTGTGTAATATTTGTTCATGTCTTGTGGCTCTCACACATCTGACATTTATTCTGTGTGGCTGTTACATTAAGCAAGTTTGGCCACCCCTGGTCTAACACTTTTAAAAATTATCTCAGCTAAGTGGCCATCAGATGGTCTTGGTTTGGAAGGCTAAACATTCCATTCTGTTTCTAAGACAAATGTGGACAGTCACCACCTTGTCTAGAAACAGGTACTGAGAAAACAGTCGTGAGAGTCTGACCCCCACAAATCAAGGTAGTCAACAAGACTTACAGTTTTTTTCCTATATATTGCTACCAATAAACACTACATAAAAGGTAAAGGTTCCCTTGCTCGAAAGCCAGTCAAATCTGACTCTAGGGTTGCGGTGCTCATCTCCGTTTCAAAGCCGAAGAGCCAGCGCT
>NW_015161967.1:186446-252334 GCF_001447785.1 Gekko japonicus
GTGGTCATGTGGCCGGCATGACTAAACACCAAGGTGCACGGAACGCTGTTACCTTCCCACCGAAGTGGTACCTATTTATCTACTTGCAATTTCTTGCTTTCGAACTGCTAGGTTGGCAGGAGCTGGAACTAGAGATGGGAGCTCACTCCATCATGCGGCACCCGGGTCTCGAACTGCTGAACTACTGACCTTCCACAGCCTGCAGTTCAGCGTCTTAACCACTTGAACCACCAACACTACATAACAATGAACAAATTCCATCAAATCATAAGAAAATCCTTGTAGAAGAATAAATCAATGTCGTCATCACCGGATTTCAGAACAACATTTCAAAACTGGATCTTCCTCAGGAAATATTCCCAGATGCCCGGGATCCATCAGAAACTGAGTAGTATCTTTGCAGCCTGAATAGCTTTGGAGTTCAGCATCCTACTACTAAATGCATTATATTATTCCTGGTTCTATGATAGCACTATATGAGCATGAAAGCTGTTGTACTACTGTATAGAATATTTCCTGAGGAAGATCTGGTTTTTGAAACGTTGTTGTTATAAAATCTGGAGACGACGTTGATTTATTCTTATTCAGGGATTTTCTTATGATTTGATGGATTCTGTTTCTAAGGCCAGATTCTTGGTGCTGTTGACTGGCTGAAATGTGTGCTAATAAATACATCACTATTTCATCTTCCAGTGGTGACTTTCCTAAGCCAGTAATGCGTTGTGTAAGGAAATGTTCTTGTCTGCTGAATCTACCACCAAATCTGCTCTGCAGTACAATACCATAGAAGCCAGAGAAAAGTTAGTTAATCAAGCAGAAAGATGTCCAGGGTTATGATACTTTCTGCTACATATTTTTTTTTTAAAAAAAAATAGGTGACGGATGTGAAGGAAAAACTGAAGCAAGCAAAGAAGTTTTGGTCCTCTCTTCCTGGCAACATCTGTAACGATGAGAAGATGGCCACTGGCAATGTCAATGAAGAAGAGTGTTGGAATGGAAGCGACAAAAGCAGGTTTGGGAGAAGCCAGAATTCCTCTTGCACTTTCTTCCTCTCTGACTTCTCTCAGCGTGTCCAGTTTCAGGCTGTCCAACATCTGGATGCCTGATGTTTTCACTGAGTCAGGGATTGCATACTTTCTCTTTTCCACTAGACCATTACGCCTTTCTGGCCACTGGCAACTGCCAGCAGGAGGTGACTTCATGCATGGATTCTAGAAGTTGGATTCTGGGTTCTCTGCCACCCCGTGGTGGGGGGGAGGAGTAAGTGATGCAAGAAGTTTGTAGCTAGGGGTTGCTACATGGTATATAACCCGACTGGGTTTTGTCAGGGCCTCTTTATCCCCCACAACTGTGCTCACCCAACCTGGTTGATGTTTGAATTGTGCAAGGTAATTGTAAATTCAGAGTGGGGAAAAAGGGGATCTGACTGTGGGACAAAATACTTTGCAGAAGCAGTGGAGAAGTAGTGTGCCCCCCAGGGTTGCCTATAGTACTGGTCAGCAGTTAATCTTAAAAGAGGATTGCTGGGAGGCAGCCCACCATGGCCTCAGTCCCCATGTCTCCATGCTGGCTGGCTGTCTAGCTAGACCTGTTGTTTTTAAACTGATAGTTCTCAAACTTTTTGAAGTGGGTCCCACTTCTGAACTTACTCTACTTTTTGAGAGCCCCTTGTAAAGGAACTCTGCATGTTTTCCTTCCCTCCCCAATATAAAATGCAAGAATCTGGCAGAAATTAACACTAAAGTTTATTTTTTCCGTTTCATTTTTTTTGAAATTTATAAATATATTATTGAGCAACAGGTTGTACTTGAGGGCCTTTTTTTGCACATCCAGGCCTCCCAGAGCATCTTCTCATATCTCACCTGGATCCACTTCCTGCCTTCCAGGCCTTGTGACCCACCTACAGCCCACTTTTCGGCTCCAACTCATGATTGGAGAACCACTGGCTTAAACTGTTATTTCCTCCACAGCACCTTCTTAGATCTAGGCTAGCAACTGACTTTGCCTCGTAGGAATCTTCAAGAGGTCAGGTTTAGCACAAGACCCTCTAGTGGCTGGCTGCAGTGGGCCTTTGTCGGGTCAAAAAGACCTGTAAAATGAATCCGTTTCTGCATTGCAAGGATCATCAGAGTCAAACTGCCTTATACTGAATCAGACCATCAGTCCATCAAGGTCACTATTGTCTACTCATTCTGGCAGTGGCTCTCCAGTGTCTCAAGCAGAGAGGCTTTCACATCACCTGCTGCCTGGTCCTTTTTAACTGGAGACCGTCTGCATGCAAAGCAGATGTTCTGCCACTGAGCCACAGCCTATTCCCATTGCACCACTGGCAGTCCGAGTAAGAGCCAGCGAGATGAGACATCAGCTATCTGCACTCTTGTTTCCAAGCTGTAGGACTCTCTCTTGGGTCAAAAAAACCATGTTTGATTATTACAGCATGATAAATCAACAATTCTGGTGATGTAGCAAGATGTCTGTTATCAGAAACCGGAGTCAGCCGTTTCGGTTATTGAAAGTGGTTAACTAATCGGTGCCAGACGTTTAAGAAATCTTGCACTGCTGAAATGTACCTAGGAAGAGTCCCTTAGTCTGGATGATGCTGAAGGTCCATCTACCTTATGTTTTCTGCAGCAACTAGCCAGAAAGTGACTCTGAAGTGGGTCACTCCCCTGTTTGTGCATCTTCTGCATATAGTGTTCAGAGGTATATTGCCTCTGGCAGTTCTATTTAACAGTCATGAGTGCTGATAGACTCATTTTTGATCAACTTTTTGATTTTGTTGCAGGTACATCTTTGCAGTGACAGCAAATGGTCTTGCCAATCAGGCAAACAATCCTGAAGTGGAAGTTGACACCTTGAAACCAGATGCAATGATTCGCCAGCAAATTGTGAACCTTCGAATTATGACCAGTAGAATGAAGAATGCTTACAATGGGAATGATGTAGACTTCATTGATATAAGTAAGTGGGCCTGTTTGTTCCCAAGAGATAGGTTTGTTGATGGAGCTGACAGTAGTTCTGGGAAGCTATTTGAGGGAAAGGCCCAATTTTCAAAAGTAACTCTTTGACCAATAGGGGAGAAGAATGACTGTGACCACTCCTTTGCTTGCCCAGGAGCAGCAAATCTTCTCTGATGCACGGGGAGAAGATGCAGTCACCTTCCAAAGTGATTACAAACAGACTGTAGCAAGTGGTGGATTAGTAAAAGGGCCCTTTGTATTCCCCCATAGATGACCAGGGTGTTGATGGTGGGGCTAGAAGTAGACAATAGAAATAGCCATTTATGAACTGCTGGGAGGGGTGGAAAGTAAACACTGATTGAAGACAAAATTAAAGTTGATCTACAGATTCTGAAGAAGCACATGGTGGTATAGTCCTCATAAAACAGTACCATCTCAGAATGCAATCTCTGGATTTTACGTTTGTGGTGTTCGCCAGATGAGGCAGAAACTTCCCTAAATGTAGAAAGCTAGTACAAAACTGAGGAAGACCATTTAGAACCATTCTCTTTGAGATGCTAGATTTCCTCAGGCTAGGGATTTTGATGTGAAAGGAGGAGCTTTTGACCACATGGTATCCTAGTACAAAATAGGAAGGACCCTTGACTAGTATTCCCTCTAAGCTGGGTTAGTGTGAGCTAGCTCACAGTTTTTTAGCCTCTGGCTCACATATTTTTGTCTTAGCTCAGGAAGGAGGGCTCCAGAGCAAACTAATTTTATGCAGTAGCCAAATTGCTTGCTCACAACTTTAATGCCAGTAAGCTCGCAAAGTAGAATTTTTGCTCACAAGACTCCATAGCGTAGAGGGAGCATTGCCTTTGACCCTGTGATTCTTCTGAATGAGTAGTTTGGCCCCTTGTTGCTGCTTGGTTCCTGATCTTGAAGGCATTTGGTGGTGCTGTTACACTCTGGATTAGTTCACATGTGGGCTTTGTGTGTGGCACACCATGTCCTTCATTGTGTGGCACCAGTAGATGTTGGGTTGGTGGGCTGTGGCCCCTGTGCTCTGACTGAGCTCCTTGAGGCTGCCGGTCTGAAAATGAAATTTTTCATCTGTTTTCATAGGTGACGATGCTAGTGGAGAAGGCAGTGGAAGTGGCTGCGAGTTACAGCAGTGTTCCCAAGAATTTGTGTTCAATGCAACAGAAGTGACACAGGATACCAAGAAATCGGACAAAGAGCTGGACGCTTCTGCCACCAGCATGGGCCTGTCAGAAGCTGCCCTGCTTCTTAGCATCTTTTCATTCTTGGCTCTGCAAAGACAGTGGAGATAACCATTCCCCCTTTTTTTAGAATTGATGGGGGGGGAGAAAAATGACTCTTATTAAAAAAAAAAATAGGGAAAAGGCACCTGATTTCACTTTTATACCATCTAGTGACTTTGGGGGGGAGGGGGAAAGGGTTGTTTGTAAGTTAACGGACAGCAGTGTACAGTTTTGTTTTGTTTTTGCTATGTTGCCACTGGTTTTTAATAAGTTTTTCCTTCTGTCTTTCTCTCCCTCTCCCCCGCTCTCATTTTTTGGGAATGGGAGGGAAAAACAAACAGGGATTTGGACCTGTTAGTCTGACCTGTTTACTGAGATGCCACAATAAATGTGGTTAACAGAGTGTATATACAGGCCTGTAGTTAGCAATGCTTTTGTCTTGTGGTGTTTTTGTTTTTTAAATCAAACTCTCTGTCCTATTCCCCACCCCCCATCCCTTTTAACTTTATTTTATCCTATTTCATACAAAAGAAATTCCAGAGTTCCATTTTGGCATGTATTGAGGCTGTCTTTCAAGGGGGGGATGAAATTATCTGTACAAAAGCAAAAGGTTTTTTTTATCATATTTCATGGGGAAAGAAACTGTCTATCAAGCAACAGAAAGTGCTTTGTGCAGTGGAGTTCCCACACGTATCCATTACATTAGATGCCTTATCTTAAGAGAGAAGTAAAGCTAATCTTTTGGGGGTTACTAGCTTTTAGAACAGAATGTGAAGGCTTGGCCTTATAACCTTGTTCGCTGCTGGAGAAAGAATTACCTCTGTCCTTTTACCCCCATGCAAATTACTCAGCTGCATTTTTTGGGGTTGTTGGGTTAGATTAGAAAAAAAATCAATGCCGCTCTAGCTACTGTGACTGTTCCTTGTGGCTCTTGAGAGCCTACCTACTAAAAGGCCTTTGACACAGGCTTATTCGTATAACATCCACTGTGTTACCTTCTTATAAATGTTCTTGTAGAAGATGCAAGGGCCAGTCTGCTTGTCCTCCCTGCAAGCTGGAATATTTTCTGTCAGTACTTTGAAATGGTGCTTGTTAGGGCAGGGGTCACTCACCCATCAGTGGTTAAAAGGCCAGCTGTAGGCATCGTGTTAGAGGCAGCAGGATGTCAGGGATGGACTTTTGGGAGACAGGTGAGGCTATGAGACTTCACCTGGAAGGAGAGTGGCCCAGCACAGGGAATGTAAACGGCACGAGGGATTCCCACTTCTCTCTGTCTCTCTCTCCTCCCTGCAGGAGCTCTGCCGCAATAAGTGGTAGTGACTGAAATAATGGTACATAGTTTTTTATTTGTATTTTGAAAAGGAATTAAATTGCTTTAAAAGAATGACAGGGGTAAGTCTACAAAAAGACTAAAAAATATTCTGGAAGTTTTTCCCGACTTTAAACAGGCGCTGGCCTCAAATAGTGTTCCCTCCAGCGCCACAAGCAGTTGACCCGTTAGAAAAAGAGAGAGAGGATGATGGAGAGATTTTTTACCATCCACCCTTGTATTGTAAGGTTGGGTTGGGCTGTTTTCTTCCCTATTTTTATACTGAAACATTAATTATTGAGTAGCTCAGGGTCAGAATTTTTGTTCACACACCAAATTCCTGTAGAACTTTATATAAAGATGAAATAGGCTTGGCTGGTACTACAATAAACCAATCCCAGAGGCATCAGATTCTAGAAGTAGCCAGTTATTTATTTTTTTAAATATGTTTATGTGTATACACACACACACACACACATATACACTTATTATAACTCAACAAGGCATTTTCTGGCTAGGCATTTGGTGTTTGTTTTATTTTATTTTGTAGAAAACCAGTCACAAAAGCATAAAATGGGGGGGTTATAAATGTGCATGGGAAGGATTGTAAATAGTTGCATTGCTTTTGCAAGGAGTTGGAAAACGGTGCCGATGACCAAGAAACTACCTCAGTTCTGAGGAATTTCCTTTCTAGCTGTTTTTTGAGTGCTATTACATTGACTTGGTAGAAATGAAACCGGGGCCTTCAGTACAGTGCCAAAGGGAGTTATCCCCTGCAGATCTTGTTAGATTGCTTTTAATTTAAAGCATCGAACCAAGTCCAGCTGTTTTTCTTGCAGCTCTGTTCCTTGACAAAGAGGGTGGGGGCTGATGATGGTTTCCATGACTCCTAATGAACTGGATTTGGCCATGTCTCTTTTTCTCCTCTGTTGTCTTTTTTAATTGTTTTAAGTGGCCTCATTATGAATTTCAGTTGTGAAATAATGCAAGCCAACCTTAAGTGCTAGGATCTCTTGTGCTGTTATTTTTAGTAGGGTCTAACTGGATAATTTGGGGGTTGGGGAGGGTTATGGGCTAACAAGCTTGCCAATAAGATTAAATGGGTTGTGGGGAAAGGATTGGGAAGGGAAGGGGTGTAGGCACAATAAAACTTAGTCGAGCTGAGAGAGCAAAATGGACTGGAGCAATCGTCTATGGAAGAATAAACCTTTCTGTATTCTCCAACTTGGGTTGCATTAAGATCCAGCTCACACACTGGTTTGCCTGTTGGCTGTGAGGTGAATATCATCAAATGGTGGCTTGCATGTGTGAATGGGCCATTGCTGATGAGCATCACAGGTGTAGCTTCCATGGCAACAAAAGGTTTCCAGGAAAGGAGGTTCTGGTGTTCAGCTGCCCTGTTGTAAAGCAGACGAAGGAAGAGCTATCAATGGCATGGTTGTGGTTCTGTTTTCTAAAGACTTTGTATGTTCTCCTTTTTTTCTTTTTTGCTTTACAAGCACGACAGCCCTCCTCGTGTACCTAATAACCTCCCACCTTCATTTTCTATTTATTTTTTTAAATGAATGGCTTACTACTTATTATTCATTGGGTTGTACTTTGGTAAGGGCAGGGGAAAAGACATGTAAATGTAAAGTGACAAAATATGGATTTTTCTGGCTTTATTTGAAAGGTTGCAATGGTCAGCCTAAATATGCATTCATAAGGTCTGTGTTTATAGATAACATAGAAGCCTAGAAGTCTATTGAGGATCACTCCTTGTAATATGGGGTCTAGTTTAATCAAATCTATGAGGTTCAGCATTCTGTCTCTGACATAATTCTAGTCCTTACAGATTCTGCAAGAGGCCTACTAGGTTGCAACATCTGCTGCAGAACTGGGGACTGGAGGAGGATGTGTGTGTTCTTTCTACTTGTAGTTCATAAGCACTGCTGCTCCTGTCCCAATTATTTTCCATGCAGTAATAATAATGGTTAATGTTTGTACAGCACTTTGAGCATTCAGACTGCTTCCTGTATACGATCACCTAGTGAGTTTGTGGTTGAAGTGAGATTCGAACTAGTGACTTGGATCCCATCTAAATCTCTCAGTCACTATATTACACCATATCCAACCACTAGCAATAACCGATCTTGCTGGATCAGACCAAGGTCCAGCTACATGGTCGTTCTGTTTCCAACAGCACCCAAGCAAGGCAGGAATGTGGAAAGCCATCCCCTGTTGTCATTCTCTAGCTCCTGCAACTCCAGAGGGTACACTGCCCTTAAACAATGAGGTTTCAGTGTTCGTACAGGCTTCCCCAGCATTCTCAGTCCTGATTTCATGCTTATGCATCTCTGTCTGTGTGTGTGCACGCGCATGTCCCTTCCATTCTTTCTGTTACTAGAGTCTCTGGCAGTAATTCCAGATGTTGACATTAGCCATTAAGAGAAAATTAAGTAAGAACACATCATATGCTCTGTGAAGTACCATGTACATTGATGAAGCTGGCTTAATAAGCAAACATGCAAATTTGAAGAAGGGCAACTAGTTTCAAAATCCATTGACAGCTTGGCTTCTCGTTGGAGAATGGGAGAGTCATAAAAACAGAAGCCTGTGAATCTCATGCTTGGTATTCAGTTGGAAGGATTGTTCTTGAATAAGGGATGTAGAGATATACTCTTTTTCATCTCTCTTTGTTTTCGTATGATACTGCAGTGAGCCTTTTTTCCTTTCCCCATTTTCATTACTGGCATTCCTGATATATTTGTTTTCATTTACAGCACTTTATAGTTTATATGCTATTTTTACACAATTGTCTGAAAAATGTTAAAAAATTGTGTAAACGTAGTTGGCAAAACTTGGTGCACACCGACAAAACTGTGAAAATAAAGACTTGTGCTCAATTCACAGAACAAAGATGTGTAGACAAAATGGGGGTTTTCAAGTCAAAATGTGAAATTCAGTAGTATCCCTGTTCTTGAAGAGTTGAAATTACTACTGGCCTAAGTTCCAATTGAATCCTTCCACGGGGGGTGGTAATATATGATTTTGCCTTTAAAGAAAATGCTAAATGTGCATTCCCTAGAACAATGGTTTTCTCTTTTTTTCATGGATATCGTTGGGGGGAAGAGGTTCCAGAAGCATTGTCCCCAGAAAGGTGTATGGGAGGCTGAACCAGGCCTGGCCAGTGAACTGCACTATGACACTTGGGGGGGGACTGGGGGTCTACCCTTGAAGCCGAGGGGGCCCTCCCCTGGGGACATGAAGCAGCACAGGGAGATAAGAGAGCCAGTAACCCAGGAGAAGCAAAATGTGTAGGATGGGTGTGGCCAGGCACACCCATGGTGGGTTGGGGTTGGCTGGCCTTTGTTGTCACTGTTTGAGATGAAACATGCCATTGGGAATGAGGAAGGGTGCAGCAGAGGGGCAGGAAAGCAGGACTCTTATTGGCAGGGGCTGGTCCAGCTACTGTGCCATGCTGTTAAGGTGGTGGAGCACTGGAGTTGGAAGTGGCTGGAAGCAGAGCCAGACAAGAAGCTGGGAAAGATGGAGTAAGCCTGAGGGAGGGAGGTTAACTGCCCACGGGAGAAGGACAGCCGGTCACATGTGTTTTGATCGATTGAAGACAATGACATTGTCTTGCAACAGTTGCCTCGGGGTCATCCTTCTGTGTATGGAACCCCACCCACTTCCTCATCTTCTCCGGGCTTCAGCCCTGCAGGCGCTCCAAACAGCCATGCCGATCCCAGTCCCGGCCACATGTGCCTTCTGGAATATGCCTCCAGAATCTTTTGCAATCCGTGGCAGAAATGGGGAGGTTCATCAACAGTCAAATTGCTATAGCTTTCTTAAGCTTCCGCTCTAGGAGGATGTCACTCTGGAGAATCCGAAGAGAAAATTTTGCTGCAGAATCAAAAAGGGAGTCTTAAAGCCTCTTATATTTATTGAAGCATAGGTTTTGTGGGCTTGTTTCATTTACAGCTTGTTTTGTGTGGTGCATGAAGTAAAAACCCAGTCCATAGACAGACAGACAGACAGACAGATACTTGCATGGGGGGATAGTGGTGTCAACAGGCCAGGAGATGCCAGAGTTCCAGCTGCTGACATTTGACAAGATGAGTACAGTAACCCATGACCAAACAGTTGAATTATGTTAAACTAATTTAGCTCAATCTGTAGCGGCTGAGGAAGATTTTCTGTTTAAGCTGTGGTAACATTCTAATTCATCAGTTTCTCATTGGTGTCTCCATTGAAGTTCCCTGGTTGAAGAATGGGGGCTTTCATCTTTTCTGTTTAAGCTGTGGTAACTCAACATTCTAATTCATCAGCTTCTCATTGGTGTCTCCATTGACGTTCCCTGGTTGAAGAATGGGGGCTTTCATGGCAGCAGTAGAGTATCCCAGACAAGTGAAATGTTCTTCCACTGGTTTCTGAATATATTGATAATTTTAACTGACTGAGGTTTTGTTTCAAGCATATGATGGAGTGGGCCCTAGCCCATGAAAGCTTGTGCCACAATAAATTTCTGACATCTTAAAGTGCCCCAAGATTCCTTTCTATCTTACTGCTGCTAACACAGCTGCCAGAGTGGACTTTTTCTCTGTGAAGAAGCACAAGAGCTGTAGGAAAGCAATTCTATCCCCCCTCCCCCCCGTCTGCCTTCCGTTGGCCTGTAAAGATTCTTTCAAGTGTCGAAGCCGAGTGTCCCTGGAGTTCAGCTGGAGGGGTTTCGGTTTGGGGAGGGGGTGTCTGTGTCCCATGCCTGTTCTTCGAATGCTGAGTATTGTTCCTGACATCCTCTCACATATGTTCTTCAGCTGGCTGGCCACAAGAGAAGCCACCCAAAGCTAGGCGTCTGCTTTTGAAGCTGTGCTTTTGGCAACTTTTGCACCAGAGCTTTTGAAACGGGAGGCTTCAGAGTGCAGTGGGGTGGGGCACTTGAGGTCATCCAGTTCAATGCTCTCCCCATCTGCAAATTGCAGGTAAGATCCTTGCTGCACACATGTTTCTGGCTAGCTTGCCCTTTCTCCAGAACGATGCCTCTTCTCTCTTTCGGCACTGGGGACTCCATGGCAGCTCATACTTGTATTCTGTATCAGAAATGGAAAGGCAGAAAGAGCACCCAGATTGTGGCATCTCTGTTTTTAAAAAGAACTTCTGTGTGAGGCAGGAGGCATGATGTCCCTTAATTTCTTTGGGGAGAGTAAAGCCTGGGTTAACTTTTATGTAAAACAAAGCAAAAAATTAAAAATTCTGAACCTGGGAAAGTTGCATTCTTTGGCTTGTATAAATTATGTAACTTAAAGTGATGTACATGATTTGAATCTATCCTGTTGCTTGGTTGCAAGACCTCATTCTGGTTTGGCTGCTTAGGAAGTGAGGTCCTGGAGCTGTGGTCCTGGCCCCAGGAAAGCTGTCCTGATTTTGAAGTATACCACATATAGAAGAAATAAAGCTTCTTTTTATCTTCAGACTGTTGGTCCACCAAACACAGTATTTGTCTGCTATCCAACTAGCAGCAGCTCTCCAAGATCCCAGGCAGAGGAAGGGCCCCGACAGCTGCTACTGGACACTTCACCTGGAGATGTGGGGGATAGAACTTGGGACTAGGGGTGTGCAAAAAACTGGGCCAAGGTCCCTTAAGCAAAATTTAATGGCAGAGTGGGGATTTGAACCTGATATTCCAAGATCCTGGGCTGTCACACTAACCATCATGCCACGCTGGCTCTCAGTCTCTGCTCTACCATTGAGCCATGATGACTCTCATTTTCTCAGAGTCCCACCTTTCAGAGCCCGCTGTCCTTGGTAGGTGGAACTGCTGTATGGAAAGGTGGCTATGACCCTGGTTGGCGCACATCTGGAATATTGAAAAAGGTCCCAGTTCAACCTCCAATTAAAAGGATACAGCGTAACAGGTGTTGGGGGAAACACCTTTTTCTGCCTGAGACCCCAGAGAGCTGCTCCCTGCCTCAGTAAACAATGCTGAGTGTTTCAGCCTCAGGCTTGCTGGAAATGATTAAAAAAATGAAAATGAATAAATATGTCCTAATGGTGTCACTGAGAGGGTTTTTGTTTTTTTTGAGGGGGGACAGTTCTGCAACACACCATCCTGACCCAAACCCAAACGTATGTGCTGCATCTGCTTTGTGGCTTCTTCAGTACAGGCAGCTTTGGAAAGAGCTATGTGGAATGAGAGCTGTACAGCTTGTTCCACTGAAGAAGAAATGCCCAGATAATTACGCACGGGTTTTCAGTGGAGAAAACTGTTCCTGATTTCTTGTATGATGGAAAAGGGGCCAATCTGTTGCCATGAGTGACCCAGCCCACAGCAATGGCATGGCTGCTGTCCTCTATGGAGGGATGCTGTATGTGTGGGTGGAGGGAGGCTTAATCAGCCCTTTTGCCTTCCTTTGGTTTGAGTTTTTTAAAAAAAACACCCAAGACCAAAACTGTTGTGTTTAATTTCCTCAAAGGTATGTCAATGTGAATCAACTCTCAGACCCTAGGCTGGATTAACTGCTAGGCTAAAAGTGCTATGGAGCTGAGAACTACGGTTTTGTGGGTGGAGATGAAATAGCTCCATTCCTTTGCTGGAGTATTTTCAAAACTGCCCTGCATTCAGAAAATGTAGACATTCTCTTAGAGGCTGGCTGGGTAAGGATATGTGTATTAGTCTCTCTCTCTGTGTGTCTGTCTATAACCTGTTAAACCAAAGCAGGAGAGATTCTTGTGATATCTAAATACTACTGTATGTAGCCAAAGGTTTTGTGGCCTACAAATCCAGTGTTGTGGAATTATTAGAGATTGGATGGGGACAGAAGAAATGCAGGTTCAGATCCCTCTTTATCTTGGGCTTGTCACGTGAATTTTTAAATATTAAATCTGGGATTCTCAAAAAGCTAATCACATGCAGATTCTTGAATACACATTAAATAATAACAATGCAATGCACATTACCTGCAGCAAATATTTTCTGCGGTTCTAGTTCAATCCCCATGAAATCAGTGAAGTTATTTGTGGTGCTTGTATACTTAAAGCCATGACTTTAATCTTCAGAATTCCAAACAAGGCCCCCAGCAGTTCTTTTCCTAAGACAAACTTTTATTTCATGCAGCCCCTACAATCTCACAATATACTTACCTCACCTGGAAGTCAGTCCCACTAAACTCAAGATCAGGTTGCTAGTCTGGCCTCCGTAGCTTGCAGGCTGTGGCTTCGCTTCATTTGGCTTCCAAACCAGCCAGAAATGTATGTAATGTGTCTGGGTGTGTTCTGAGAAGCCATCAGTTTAAGTTGGTCCTGCTTCCTTTCCACTGTTGAGGACAGAATCTCTGCCCATCCTAGTTGCTTTTTAACTATGCCAAATGTCCGCCCACACTTTCAGCAGGCTCAGTGAGTAATCCAAAGGAAATACTATTAATTTCAGAAGAATGTAGTCAATTCTTAGAAGGTTTTGGGGCAAGCTCCAGCCAGAGTTGTCAACTATTTGCTTTTGAATCAGTGATTCCATCGGTGTGAATATCTCCAAAAACTGAGCATGAAACCTGAAATAATATTTGGTTTGCTTGAAACTATTTGCTTTTGAATCAGTGATTCCATTGGTGTGAATTAATATCTCCAAAAACTGAGCATGAAACCTGAAATAATATTTGGTTTGCTTGAAATGTTCTGGGCTGCTGGGCTGTTTCTTGAAGAGGCTGTTGCCAGAGAGTCAGTCCAATTTGCCAAATGCTTAGAGATGTTTCACGTGTCATTTTTTTGCCAGCTTGGGTGTAGCAGGGAGAAGTCTACCTACAACACAAGCTGAGATCATGCGTAGCTGTACTTTGCTACATGCAGACTTTGGAAATCCATGCTCCTTTTGTGTGTATCTGTTGTTGTCGGTCCCTTGGTTGGAGCTCTCTGACCAGGCTCAGGAGTTTTTGTCTTGATTAGTCTCCTTCCATTTTTGTGGGAGGTATAACTTTGCAGTTGCTCAGTAGCCCGAGAATACGCTTCCAAACCTCTTGAGGCTTGCTCATCAGTACAGTGGGTTGGATCTATCCAGGTTTTCTGCTGGTGAAGGGTCCACTTTGGCTATCCAAAGAGACTGTTCTGGGGCTCATGGGACCAGCATGTACAAAACCATGAGAGATAAGTGCCGTACTAAGGAGGGGAATTGGGTGAGTTTGGGTGAAAAAACTGGCTGGACCCAGCATCACTGGTGCCGGGAGAAGCAATAGTGGAACTGCCAGCAAAAAGTTTTAAATGCAGATTGGGAAATGAGTGGAAGGCTGTAGCTAGCTGGTAGAACACAGATTCTACATTCTGAAGGTTGCAGTTTCAGTCCCTATCATCTTTGTAGTTAAATGCATTAGAAGTATACTGGGGAATACTTTCATTTACCTAGGACTCTGGGGAGGGGCTGCCAGCCAGAATGGGCAATAGATAAAGAATCTGACTCTATGGCAGCTTCCTCATATGTTCATAGTTACTATGGGAGGGGGGAAAGAAAGGGATGTCAGCAGGGATGAAGTGGTCCACAATGAAGACAGGGCCCCATTTCTGGGCTAAGTTGTCAGCTTGACTTCATTGAGCCTTGTTTTCTTGTTTCTGTCTGATGTAGATTGCTGTGGGATTTAGTGGCCTGAAAACGGAGGGGTAGAATGGAATCTTGGCCCTGGTGGGCTACAGATTTGGGGACGTCTTCTACCAATGTTTTTGTATGAATAGTTGGCCTTGGGAAAAGTCAGGGTGTGGAATTCCTGGTACAGACTAAGTAAACATTATGTCACAGGCTGTTTAGATTGAATTAACTCTGACTCAGTTTAGATGGATTATACAAATTTTTATAAGGCACTGAGATTCTGTGGTGACTCTCTTCTTCCTTTCTGCAGTGATGAAACTGAAAACCTTACACAGCCAAATCAGGCACTTTCCACCAGAGGTCTGATGAATGTGGTCAGGTCTGCCAAGAAATCTATTTAAAATTATTAATTTTTCAAAAGGGTTTTAGCTTTCCATGTAAAAAGCCACTTCTAGTTAAGTTTTTTTGGTTAAAAAAAAACACCAAACAAACTGGATTCATTCTGATGTGTGTTTTTTTTCCAAAACAGGCCTGTATTTTTTCTACTTTGTGAGCATTGAATAGAAGCTTGTTGGCCAAGTTAACATAAATTTGTGGTTAGGGTTTGAGCCAGATGAACAGGTGCACAATTCAAACAGTTACAGTGAAAATAAATGAAAGAATCTTTTAAAAAAGAAGTAATAGTAAGTGAAATAGTTCACAGGTCAACATAAGGCCATTGCCTCACAATAACCACAAAGGAGCAGGCATTTATGTAGGAATCTCTGCTGTGAACTGTCGTTGAGAAGCCAAACAGCAGTACACTGGTTTCCCCCTCTTCTCCTTTTTGGGGAGCTGACTATATGGGGTGAACGGAGGTACATGAAGGCCAGTTAACACCTGCTGGCTGGATGATGGCTCACGGGTGTGAAAGAGGGAATTGTGGGCCAGTAGCCACTACAAGCTGCGGTGGCTCAAGTGGTTAAGACGCTGAACTGCAGGCTGTGGAAGGTCAGTAGTTCACCGGTTCAAGACCCGGGTGCCGCAAGACAGGGTGAGCTCCTGTCTCTAGTTCCAGCTCCTGCCAACCTAGCAGTTCGAAAGCAAGAAATTGCAAGTAGATAAATAGGGACCACTTCGGTGGGAAGGTAACAGCGTTCCGTGCGCCTTGGTGTTTAGTCATGCCGGCCACATGACCACGGAAACGTCTTCGGACAGCGCTGGCTCTTCGGCTTTGAAACGGAGATGAGCACCGCAACCCTAGAGTCGGATTCGACTGGCTTTCGAGCAAGGGGACCTTTACCTTTACCTTTAGCCACTACAAGAACTTAAGCATGTCCCCACCGCTAACTCTAACTTGATGAAGGTGAGTTCACACGCTCATGTATGAAATGTCAAGGGATGCCAGCCCAAGGAATGAATGTGAATGTCTCAACAATTCCTTGCTTACACAGCTTCAATGTAAAATCAGCTTGACAAAGAATGGGCTTTGTAGAATGAGGGATCTTAGCCCTGGGACTATTTATATGTGATGCACTATTATGCAACTATCTTTACCTGTTCAATGCAGTTAGAGTTGCCAGCTCCGGCTCCTGGAGATTTAAAGGTGAAGTTTGAGGAAGAGAGGGTGCTCAGCAGAAGGGCACTGCCATTGTGTTTGCCCTCTGAAGCTGCCATTTTCTCCCAAGAAACTGAACTCTGTCGTCTGGAGACCGTTTGTGATTCCAGGAGCACTCCAGGCCCCACCTGGAAGTTGGTAACCCTGAATGCAGTGACCATCCACTTAAAAGTCCTAGTCGTTTCTTCAGGAACCGTGAAGCTTTGGACTAAAAAAAAATTAGAGTGGACTGAAAAAAATGTCTCCCTGAGAGCACACATGAATCGCAGAATATGCAATGTAGCCAGGCCATGCTTCCAGGGTTGTATGGAAATCAGTGTATGGAAATACTTGTCTGCAGGGTGCCACCACCCACAAACAGGCATTCGCCAGGTAAACCTTAGTTTTGCAAAAAGTACACAATACAGAAAACGATGCCAGTTTCCTCAGTAACCCCTTGCTTCCACTAGGTGGCATTGCCTTGTTAAATGAATCCAGGAGAGTCTTTGAAAGTACCATCCAAGAGATGTTGAATTAATTCTGGGATGGGTGGAAAGGTTTGTTTTTTCTCCATGATCCATCTACAGCTGCCCCACCCGACAGTTTATAGCAATCTGCCTTTGAGACTCAAGGGAGTTTCAAAAGCAGTTTGTGATGTTGTATAAGAATCAGGCGTTCAAAGGGAAGGGAGAGAGATCCCGCTGGAATAAGGCAAGCCCCATCTTCAACTCTTGCGCAGCTCTTGGGATCCTCACCAGGATCTTTTTTGAGATAGGTGTGTGAGCAGCTGCACCACCTAATTTTTGTGTGTTCTGTTGCAAGGAGCTGCAGCCCAGCCTGAGTCTTATCAATTTGTTCCCTGTCAGCATGTGTGTGTGTGTGTGTGAGAGAGAGAGACAGACAGACAGACAGACAGATAGACTTCGGGCTTCTTTGCATGCAAAAGAAATCATTAAGATTGAGTAATCATCATGTAGCTTTGTTTGCTTATGTTATGTTTTGAAACATTCTCATGAAACGCTTCATTCTGGACATTATCCACGGCTGGCATTAGGAGTCAGTACCTATGCCTTTCGTTGCCCACCAAGGCTCCTGGCCCCGCCTTTCTCATGTTGCTTGCTTGCCTACCATCTGAACAAAGGTGAAGGAGGAAAGGCACTGAGCCTGAGAGGAGGAAGCAAAGACTATGTGCCACAAGATACCCCCCCCCAAAAAAAAAAACAACCCTGCGGCTGACACCACCAGTATCCTCCCTTTCTCATGCATTACTTAACCACAAAATCCACTGGATTTTACTTTTGTCTAAAAGCACAAAACACAGAATTTTGAGGCTTCAGAATTAGCTGTTTGAGTTCCTATGTTGAAAGTGTGGTTACCCAAACCAAAGACCTGCCCTGTTTTTTCCCCCTGTTGGGGTACTTTTATATTCAACATTTTAAATTTCATAACTGATCTGTTTTGCAACTGTATTATTAGTTGCATCATTACTACATATTCAATAGTACATATTTCACCATTTCTACAAACTCGCTATAACTTTTAATATATCAAAGTACAAAGGAAAGTCTACTATATATCTCATAATATGAAAATAAAAGATGTTTCTGCTCAAAAACTGCTTCCTTATACATTTATATTCAAAACTTGTTCTCATTCTGCTTCTGCATTGCAATACATTTATATACAATTTTAAACTGTTTCTCATTCTAAATTTGTCTCCTGCTTGCTTAATACACACTCCATCTCTCCTCAAATTTTGTAATTGATTTGTTTCTCAAATAGGTTGTACATTTCACCATTACTGCATAATCAGCAAGTTTATTTTCCCATTCTTCTAAGCTTGGACAGACATCTAATTTCTATTTTGCTGCATAAATAATTCTATACACTGTCACCATGTATTTGAATATCTTTTCCAAAAAGTTTGGTATTTATTAGGCAGTATACCTAATAGCAGGAGCTGCGGTGGCTCAAGTGGTTAAGACGCTGAACTGCAGGCTGTGGAGGGTTGGTAGTTCAGCAGTTCGAGAACCGAGTGCCACATGACGGAGTGAGCTCCCGTCTCTAGTTCCAGCTCCTGCCAACCTAGCAGTTCGAAAGCAAGAAATTGCAAGTAGATAAATAGGTACCACTTCAATGGGAAGGTAACAGCGTTCCGTGCGCCTTGGTGTTGAGTCATACCGGCCACATGACCACGGAAATGTCTTTAAACAGCGCTGGCTCTTTGGCTTTGAAACGGAGATGAGCACCGCAACCCTAGAGTCGGATTCAACTGGCTTTCGAGCAAGGGAATCTTTACCTTTACCTTAATAGCATATTCTTAGCTTCTGTAGGGAATTTAAATTTTAATATATTCTGCATTTTTCCATGTATTTCCTTCCAATATCTTTTTTTCTTTTTTACAAGTCTACCACATATGGTAAAAGGTTCTATCTATGTCTTGACATTTCCAGCATTTTCCTTTGTAGTTTTTGTCTACTTTCTTAATAATTGTCGGCGTTATATACCATCTAAAAAATATTTTGTACCAGTTACCTCTTAACACCTGGCCGGCTGTAAACTTACTTTCTTTCCCCCATAATCATTCTATTGATGTATAGGTATCTGCTCTCTAAAATTCTGCATCCATTTAATCATACTTTTTTTCACTTGTTCTTCTATTTCTAACTGAAGTAGTTACTTATGTATCCATAGTAAATGGTCTTTTTGTTTTATAATCAGCTGTTTGTTTTATAATCAACCTCTCTTAAAGCTCCACCTTCTGTGTTGATAATCTTTAGTCTTGAAACCGATTGATACCGATGTTGCTTCCTTCATGTCTAATGTCTTGCCAAGACTTCATTTTCCCCTAAGCATTTACCTTATTGGCATACGTTAAGAAACCACATTTATGTCTCGTGTTCTTATCATGATGAGCTCCTACTGGGGACGTGAACAGAGAATTTGAAGGGCTCAATAAAATCCAGTGTGTAAACTGTATTCCCAAAAGTCCATCTCTAATGATATGACTCCTTTCTTGTGTTATGATCATTCTAATTGATTTCTTAATCGATAGATAATTGTATATGTCTTCATCTAGATCTCCTGATTTTAGTTTTACTATTCTTTGTCTTGGTTTTTTAATCCAATCTGCAATTCAAACCAGGCCTGCCACTTGGTAATATAATTTTATATTTGAAACTGCTAACCCTCCTCTCTTTTTCTCATCTTATAATATTTTAAAGCTTATTCTTGGTTTCTTGCCATTCCAAATAAATTTATTTACCTGTCTTTGCCACTCTATCAATATTCATTCTTCTATATGTATAGATAGCATTTGGAATTAAAAAAAATAGTTTTGGCAGTACATTCATTTTGATTACAGAAATTCTTCCCAGCCGTGAGATGCTTAATTTTTTTCCATCTGGATAAATCGACTTGTATCAGTTTCCACTGTTTTTTAAACAATTGTTTTTTTAAACAATTTAAACAATTTCCATTGTTTTTAAATGATTACAGTTTTGCCCAGTCACATTTATTCCTAGATATTTAGTGGGATTGGTGGTCAAAGGCCTGCCCTGTTCAAAGCTCCAAGTTTCAAATGACAGTTTTAAAAATCCAAATTTCAACTTTTGAATGCCAACATCATATAAGCACACCTGAGTATTCTCTCTCTCTCTCTCTCTCTCACACACACACACACACACACACACATCCACCAACACCCATTTAACTTCATCTCTAGTTAAACTGATGTTGCAGGAAAATTGCTTTGGAATGATAAGTTCTCTGTTCTCAGCATCTGTCTGCTCTGACAATTCTCTATAAAGCTATCAAGTGGCAGGATCTCCCTTTCTTCCTCTTTAACAAGGTGAATTTAGAGCATGTTACATGCATTCATAACTTACTATGAATGCAATAAGTGTTTAAATGATTGCACGAGATGTGCATGAAATAAGAAACATCGCTGAGTTGTGCAGAGGCCAGTAAAGAGACGATGAGTGAGATTTATAGCACTTTGTCAAAATGTTATGATTGCAGCAGGCATTCCAAGTGGTGTTTATGGAATAGATAAATATGATGAAAAATATTTTCCCCATTCTAGTCTTTCAGCCTCTTGTCATAGTGCTGGATCCTGTCTTACCACATATTGAATAAGTTTGCTATTACTGTACCGGTGTCTTTTGTAATAATTAAAAAAGTGCTATTTTAAAATCAAACGTTTTATGGGTACCTAACATACCTTGCCAGTTCAGGCCATACACCCTTTCAGGTCAACGCTGGCCAGTTAGATGCCTGTCTGAGGTCTACTTGTAAAACCTAATGAGGAGTCTTTCTCTGCAAGGATATACTACCTCTGAACATTGAGGTTCTGTTTAGCAACATTGGCTTATTCCTGTTGACAATCCTGTCCTCCTGCACGAAGCTAACTTTGAAAAAAAGTGGTCATCATAATTCTGTTGCGGCAAAAGTTTTCATAATGTATATGCTGGCCTTGAATTTTAGGATTTAATCCACGAGGGATGTTTTTGGATGTTGCACATCACAAGCAGAGAAGGCTGGTGGTGTTTCTTCTCTCCCCCCCCCTTTTTAAAACAGGCTTTTTTGATTTTGAGAAAGCATCTGGCAGTTTGGAGAGGGTTCTTAATGATCTGTATCCTCCAGAGTTCAGGAGGGTTGTAGATTAATGACTGCTGTTCTGGCCCACTGCTAATACTTTATTATGCATTTTGTGAGTTAGAGCATACACACATTGTATAATGTAGAGAGACTACAACATATGCTTCCAAGAAGGGAGGGGGCAGACACCCGTGGCTGAAATCACAGAGGAAGCTTAGCCAGAAAAAGAACACCACACCCAAGAAGTGCAGAACTGCAAGGAGAAACAAGGATGCAAAACTCTTGGGTCTCCCCCCATTTTGGAGTTAACTTTTATTTCAGTGTTCTGTTTTAGCAAGCAGCCACCACCCTTCAGTAAAACTTTACAAGGTTCAGCTGTGAGAGGATGCATATTATTTGTCCTTGAGTTAACTTGTAAAGTGGAGGAGATATTTTCTCAAGAAGAACATGCTTCAAGGCTCGCCTGTCTGTCTGTCCGTCCGTCCATCTGTCTTTGTCAATACAAATGACCAGAAAGGACAATGTAATGTCCTTTCCACCAAGCATACCGGTATGGGGGTGGGGGGCAGTAGAACAAATAAACAGGACAGCTTGGCTCCTTCTGCCAGCATTCCTTTTGTCTGTTCTGCTCCTATCCCTTTACCTAGACTACATTCCCCTGAAGTGCTTCTAGTGGGGCTGGGGACAAATGTGGCAATGGAAGAGAAGGCAGGTAGGGTTGCCAACTCAGGGTTGTGAAATTCCTAGGAGGAATGGAGACCGTTGCCAACTCAGGATTGGGAAATTCCTGGGAGGAATGGAGACCGGGCAGGGCCAGGTTTGGAGGAGAGAGGGACCTTGGTGGGATATAATTCTATAAACCCCACCCTCCAAAGCAGCCATTTTCTCCAGGTGGAACTGATCTCTGTAGTCTGGATATTGGTTGTAATTCCAGGAGATCTCCAGATCCCACCTAGAGGTTGGCGACCCTACCAGGGGTGGTAGCAGTGGCAGCAGAAGCCACTGTTCCCCCAAATCCTCCCCCTGTGGCCAATACCTCACTTTGCCAGGTAATAGACCCAGGCCTGAGATTCTGCTTTTAAGGAACAGTCTTTCTTCCTCCTTTTGTTTGTTTGTTTGTTTTTCGGATTTGGAGTGTTGCTTATGGAAAGACTTAGTATTTTTCATAAGATATTTTTGTTTTAATTTTCATACAGTAAGTAAAGGACTGTGACAAATGTTTAACTCTTTCTCCTTTTAGGGAGAGAGTGTACTCTGACATCTCTCAACTGATGTCTGTGTGTTGTATGATGAAAGTTTGGCTTGTGCGCCTGTGTGAAATTTTTATCGTAAGGCATGAATTGCCTCTATTTTTTCACGTTGCTGAGCTGGTGTGTACATGCACACAATAGCCATCATTAAAAAAAAAAAGAGGGGCAATCTACTTGAGTAAGAAAAGTGTCTTGTGAATAGGCGTGGATAATTTAAATTATACACCATAAGTAGCTCGTTTTGACTCCCATTCAGCCATCTACATTTGGAATTAAAGGATTATGGGGTATTGACAAAACATTGCAGCAGTCCAAGGAGGGAAAGGTAGGAGTTATTCACACACAGCAACAGAACAAGCCAGTAAGTGTGAGTGGACCAGCAGCCATTCGGGTTGCCAGGTCTGAGTTGGAAAATACCTGGAGACTTTGGGGGTGGATCCAAGAGAGGACGGGGTTTGGGGGAGGGGGGGGGAAGGGTCCTCAGCATGGTACAAGGCCCTAGAGTCCATCCTTCAAAGCAGCCATTTTCTCCAGGGGAGCTGATCTCTGTCAGCTGGAGATTACTTGTAAAAGTGCGAGATCTCCAGGCCCCAACTGGAGGCTGGCAACCCTAGCAGCCACAACACATCACAAAGCCAGCTGCTGTTGTGTGTCTTGCAGGACTTCATCAAGGAAGTAAACTTCCCCCTAATTCCCGTGTGCCAAGATAACCTAGTGTTCTCCCCACAAACAGAAGCTGGAGCGGGGCCATGTAGATGAAGTTTCAGGTTTAATTTCCAGTGCTTGGCAGTGAGTAGGTTTAGCCCCCAGTCCGAAGGTCTTCCTTTCCTTTCTCCCGGTAATTTACTAATCTGTTTGCACAAAGGCTAGATCTCAGCAATCTGTCAAACACAGGTGTGACCAAGAGGATGGGCCTATTGTTCCACCAGGAGCAGGTGATTATTTAACAGTTGGGGGGGGGGGCTGCAGGGGAAGGGATGAGTTTTGGCCCCAGCAGTATCCGCAGGCTCACCCCTCCTTTATCAGTGCATGGATGTGTCTGCATCTCATACTCTGTAGTATCCCCAAGCCTTCTGTCCCCTTCCCCACTCCTCTGTAACTCACCCCACCCACATCCTATTTCTTCCCA
The DNA here is from genome assembly GCF_001447785.1 of Gekko japonicus. Classification (NCBI taxonomy): domain Eukaryota; kingdom Metazoa; phylum Chordata; class Lepidosauria; order Squamata; family Gekkonidae; genus Gekko; species Gekko japonicus. The sequence goes on from NW_015161967.1 coordinate 209,062, forward strand.
AATGTGGAATTTCCCCTCTCTCTCTTTGACTATTGTAAATGTCTTTATATATATATATATATATATATAAAATGAAATGCAAAAAATAAAAACAGCTCCCTTTGGGGAAAGGCAGAGTTCCAGAGGGAGCTGTGTTGTTAATGTTGAATGGCCAAATGAGTGGCATATGTTAAACACTGGCTCAGTTTCCTCCTGCTGTGTCCACAGGAGATCCACTCTGCAAATGAAGGGAGCCCCTCCTGTTGTGTGCATCCCTCCAGGCCCCGCATTTAAATAAATACATCTAATTAATTGCTGAGCCATTAGCCTGTTAAGTATATTTTCTTTGACTTCTTCTTTCCCTCCGCCCCACTGCCATGTGACATGCTGCCAGTAATAGTCAGGGCTGCCTGTTCTCAAAGCACTTAACCTCTGTAATCACACTGGTTTCAATGGCACTACTCCACAGTGAGTGGTTTCGGGGTCACAGCCAAAGCTCTTATGCTCCTGAATCCCTATTAGGTTTCAACCAGGCAAAGAGGTTCTCGAGAGAATGCTGGAGACTTAGTGGAATCCATGGGCAAACTCTGTTTGGAGGTTGCAGAGTGGTACAGCTGTTTGCTGTGGCAGCATTAGTCAGAATCAGTGTGCCCTTCGGAGTTCCAGTCTTGGGCCATTCCAGGCTGCTCCTGCATTATCCTGTACGGTTCATTTGGCTTGTTGTCTACAGTTCCAGACGCGGCTCATTACTCCAACCGGTGTTTTTAGAAGACCCTCTTTTGTGTCCATCAGTATTTGAAGCTTAGTCTGGGCCACCCTTCTAATGCATCTTTTGTGTTCCTTTAGGAAAAGAAAAGAATTCCCATCAACTCTAATTGTAATCTACTTTGCCAGCCTCAGCTTTGTACAAGAGAGGCATGATGTGCCTTCGGAAGGGAAACTGCACTTGTCACACAGCACGGCCGCGAAGCCAGCGCCTGCATAACGTCACATTTCACCTAGTAAATACCCAAGAGTTTTTCCCCTGAGCACCCCTTTCCCAGTATGTGGATCTGTTCCCATTAATATTAGCAACTTAGAGTGCAGGAAGGATCTGATTAAAAAGCAGATGGTATTAATTATCCAGTAAAACGATTTTGTTGGTCCCCCCCTCGTTTTGTTTGTTTTTGAAAGGGGGAAAAAGAAATAAAGCATAGTTTAAAGCAAAGGGTCACACTATGCTTTGGCCGGCAGAACACAGCCCTGTACCATTGCCAAAGATCTCACACTTTTCTCATGAGAAACTGAGCATATGTTTGGGCCTCAAACACTTGGGGCATCGGGAGAATCTTTTGGGGGGTTTGCAACGTCATTCTCACGCTTGGAGCCAAGACCACAGGCGAGGCAGGAGGCTTCTAGGAAAAGCAACAATACTGGACAGAGCACATTCAGGCCTGGGGCTGCTTCTAGTTCTTGGAAGTAATCTGTATGCCTGGATCTAATATGTAAATTCATACATGCTTTTAATTGCAAAAGTATTTTAATAGTATACACAACAGACCAGAGAAAGAGATTTTTTAAAACTTACAGTCTATAAAGTTACTATATCGATTCCAAAAATACATAAAGATGAGCTCTGTCTTGAAATCTGCCATTCCATAATGTCATTCATTCATGTTTTTTTCCTACATGTTTTGAAAGTCCACATAGGGGTTATGTTTGAGGCTCCTATTTAGCTGCCACTCGTGTTTTTTTCAGATGGAAGTATTTTAGCACAAACTCAGCAGTTATGTCAGAGTGCTTCTTTTTGGCTTAATATAATGGATGCTGTCTTGGTCAAAAGATGTCTTGGACACAATCCGCACATCACTTGCTTCCTCAAGATGCTGAAATTAGGAGTGGAACTTTATGGATCAACAGCGCAAAAGTTGGCTTGAAACTCAACATAAAAAAAACTAAGATCACGGCATCTGGCCCCATCACTCCTTGACAAATAGAAGGGGAAGTCATGGAAGCAGTGACAGACTTCATGTTCCTGGGATCCAAGATCACTGCAGATGGTGACTGCAGCCATGAAATTAAAAGACGCCTGCTCCTTGGGAGGAAAGCTATGGCAAACCTAGACAGCATAATAAAAAGTAGAGACATCACCCTGCCAATAAAAGTCCGTATAGTCAAAACGATGGTATTCCCAGCAATGCTCCCTCTAAGCTGTGGAGTCTTGTGAGCAAAAATTCTACTTTGTGAGCTACTGCCATTAAAGGTGTGAGCAAGAGATTTGGCTGCTGCATAAATCAGTTTGCTCTGGAGCCATCCTTCCTGAGCGAAGACAAAAATGTGTGAGCCAGAGGCTAAAAAACTGTGAACTGGCTCACACTAACTCAGCTTAGAGGGAACACTGATTTTCACAGTAGTCATGTATGGCTGTGAGAGTTGGACTGTAAGGAAGGCTGAGCTCCGAAGAATAGATGCTTTCAAATTGTAGTGCTGGAGAAAACTCTTGACAGTCCCTTGGACTGCAAGGAGATCAAATCCGTCAATCCTAAAGGAAATCAACACTGATTGTTCCCTGGAAGGCCAGATACTGAAGCTGAAGCTCAAATACTTTGGCCACCAAATGAGAAGGGAGCACTCACCGGAGAAGACCCTGATGCTGGGAATGATTGAAGGTCAAAGAAGAAGGGGACGACAAAGGATGAGATGGTTAGACAGTGTTATCGATGCAATGAACATGGAATTGAGCAAACTTCGGAGGACAGTGGAAGACAGGAGGGCCTGGCATGATGTGGTCCATGGGGTTGAGAAGAGTCAGGCTCGACTGTGCGACTGAACAACAACAAAGTTTATGGATAAAAAAAGTCCAAATGTTCCAGCATCCTAGAATCATAGGACAAAATTGGTTGTCTGTGGTCCTCTTCAGAGGGGGTGGCATCATGAGATTAGGCCAAATACTCTGAGAATCTGCCACTAGTTGCTTTTTTAAGGCCTCCACTGAACACCCTCTGTTGATATTCACACTGGAATGAACCACTGAATTCACCAAGCTAAAAATTTGCATTCTTTCAGTGCCATTTGGCGCCTTTTTGTTCCCCTTAAACTATATAGCCCTAGAATGTTATGAAGAATCACATGGATCACCACAGCCAATAGGATTAAATAAGAGTGTCAACAAAGGAGAAGAAGGAAAGTGACAGAGAAAGGAACATCAAAAGAAAGCAAGTATGTTTGCAACCTTTTAAAGCCTTAAACGTCCTTGGACTTGGGTATGGCCACCTACATCCTTGTGAATCTGTCCATCAGTTGAGATCCTTGTTGGAGGTACCGTTCTACCTCCATCCTTTCTCTGAAGTGGGCTGCTAGCAGATGCAGGGCCATCTTGGCTGTGGCTCCCCAACTGTAGAATGTATTCCTTTCACTTATTCACTTAGTGCTGAATTGTTATTGTTGGGATTTTGCTGCCAGGCTTTTTGCTGATTCCCCACCCCCCTTTGGATGGAACACTTGATTCTTCTGTAGCTTGCCCAGTTGATTGTCTTTTGTGATGCCTGCTGCACAGTGCTATCTAATTTTTACAACTCCAATCTGCTGAGTTGCTCAATTTGATGATACTCGCTGTTTTTATTAGTTTGCTATGGCCACCTTAAAAGGTGCCTTTAAGATGTCTTACAGACTTTTGCTGGTTATAATGTTTTGCTATTAAGTGTTGGGCTAGTTGCTCTTTTAGCCAAACCTGCATTACAGGATTGTCGTAACGATACGACAAGGAGGCAAGTACCATGTATCTTGCTTTGAGTTTTCCTTTGAGGAAAGGCAGGATTTAAAAAAAAGTGTCCCAAATTGACCACGGTAGGACATGTGAAATAAGTGCCTGAAATAAGCTTGACAGTTTTAGCTCAGTTCTAGCTGCTTTATCTGATATATTACGATGTGTGCATGCAAAGGTATTCTGCAGAGTTTGTGGCTGCCACAGCTTGGGGTGTGTGTGTGGAACCATTTTTTGAATTCTTCTTCTGTAGATCTGGGGATAGCTGAATGATCCTTCGCATCATCCATGTGTCACTTCCTTGGAATGCAGCTCCTTTGCAAATTTGGAAATCTTCCCAATTGAACGCCAGACACTTCTCCTTCCTGCCATCTCCCAAGATGGACATTATTTCTCTGTTGGCGTTGTCTTGTTTGGCTTGAGTGGAATCCAAACAGCTTGGTGTCATGAGATCAGAGGAACAGGCACACACACACACACACACTCAAAAGCCAGCCTCACCTGTTTGTGGTTAAGTACCCTTCCACTGCAACTCGACACAGTACATTTAAGGTCACCCAAATGTAAACCAGAACATGCAGATACTCCCTCCGAGCCTTCAGTCCCCAAACTGGGATGGAAATCCAAAAGAATATGGCCTGTTGTTTAATGTAATGAGCCCTGAATCAGCAGTTTTGACAGATGTCAGTTTTAGCTCCTACGGACTGGAGTAAATTCCTTTGAATTATTCCTTTGCTGTTCATTTTCCCAGCAACAACGGATGGGGGGAGAATTCTGAAAATTCCTTGGAGAGGGTTTTGCAGTGAGAGACAGATTCTGCGGTGGGATGCCGGGTCATGAGAATGGATAAGGTAGGAGAATGCCATAATTCACAGCAGACAAGCTAAAATTAGGAAAGGGGTCTTGAGAAACATATGGAAGGGAAATTGCCACAAATGCTTTATGAAGCATCGTCTTGATTTCCCATTACACTGAGACCCTCTTGTAGCCCTCCCTTTTTAACAGGATATGGATTCAGGAAAGCCATTGTGGGAAGAATGAACGGCTGCCTTGTTTACCAAGGGGAGTCAGCCAGTGTGTAAGAATGTCCTCGGGTAGGGGTCTTGAAGAGAAGAAAGAGAATAATTGTAGTTTCAGAGTACTGTGATTTAAAAGGACATGTGCTTTTGGGGATGCCGAGGGTAAAATGGAATGGAACAGTTGTGTTTTATAATCAATACTGAATATGAAGACCCTTCCAGGTTTAGGATAGAAAGTTCACCTAACCCTTCTTGGAGAGAGCAAAACTGGTCATTGTTGCCCGTGCATGGCTGACATCCAGGTTAGACTGTGGCTGTCCAGAAACTTCAGCTGCTGCAATACATGGCAGCATTCGGGGGTTCATTACAGATATAATGTCTCACTGGTATTATACCCTGGCTGTCAATTTGTTTTTGTGCCCAAATGAAAGTGCGTCAGAGTGTTGGAAGGGCTACGGTTTGAATCACCCACCACTGCCCTGCATGTTCCGGCATTAAATGTGGTCACAGTGGCGAGCACACGGGACAGGGCTTTTCAACTGTGGTCCGGATTTGGGCTTTTTCAACGGTGCCTCAGGAGTTGAAACTCTCCGCCCCAGATAGGGTTGCCAACTCCAGGATGGGAAATTCCCAAAGATTTGGGGAAGGGAGTTCAGAAAAAAAAAAGCAGGATATAATGCCACAGACCCCATCCTTCAAAGCAACCTTTTCTCCAAGGGTACTGACACCGGTCCTCTGCAGGTCAGTTGTAATCCCAGGAGCTCTCCAGGCCCCATCTGGAAACAGCATCCCTACCAGAAAGCCAGTCTTGCCCCCTCCCTCTTGGCCCTCTGGAGTCCGGTGAAGACAGTCTTGTTCCAGGAGGACCTTTGGTGAGTTGGTGAACCCAACTGCTTCCAGCAGAGTTTTTCTTAATGGCCAGTTCCAAACTTTGATTTTTAACCTTCAGACTGGCAGGCATTATTATCAGCTTAACTTGTTATTGCTGCTTTTATTATTACTACTGTGCTATTCTGTCTTTTTGTTTTATTTTTAGTCTTTATTTATTTAGTGCATTTCTTCCCACTTGTCCTCCTAAGAGCTCAGGGTAGTCTTTCTATCTCCATTTTACCTGGACAAAAACCTTGTGAGGTAGGTTAGTTCTCAGAGAAAGTGACTTCCCCAACATCACACAGCACATTTCATGACCCAGTGGGGATTTGAACTCTAGGCCCAGTCAAAAGCACTAGGTTTGGCCTAAGAAGTCCATATGACGTTGGACAGAACTGGAAAGATCATTGTCTCTATTATGAATCTGCACATTTGCAGAGATCAGAGGGTCCGGGTCTGGGTGCCTTCTAAGCTTGCACAGGTGATTGGTCAGGACAGAGCCTTTTCAGTGGTGGCCCTACTGTGAAATACTCCATAGAAGACACCTACTTCACACTTTCTGTGCAGTCCTTCACAGGCATGGTAGATATGGTAAATGAGAAATGTCCCACTTGGTTTGTTACCTTCCCCTCCCCAGCTTCCAACATTACAGCAGCTCATACAGTTTCAGGGTCACGCTTACGGTCTTAAAGATACAGAAGGTTAGTTCTAGAATAAGAGGTCTGAAATGGTTGGAAGCAAAACTACTTAATGTCAATCTATTGTGTGTTCCCAACCCACACACCTAGATTTTTTTTCTTCTGCAAAAGAAAGGAGAGAGACACTGAACAGCTAGTGTGGTGCTGTGATTAGCGTGCAGAGCTCAGAAGACCTGGCTGCAAATCCTTGCTTGAGCTATGAAACTAACTGGGTGATCTTTGACCAATCTGTCTCTTCCCTCTTCTCTGCCTAAACTACCTCACTGGATTGTTGTAAGGGAAAAATATATCACCCTTATCACAGGTATACCACCCTGAGCTGCTTGTAGGAAAAATGGGGTTTAAAGTGATGGATCGATGAATTAATGCAAATGAAAGCACAGAGGAGCTTGCTGGTGTTTTTTCTTACTAAATTGCCTTCCAACCAGCATCCCTCCTGAACAGAGAAAAATATGCATTGTGTGGCCCTCACAGTGCTGGGTTCTGTGCCTAAAATCATGCAGGCCTGTTCAACCCCTTGTCAGAGGTTTCCAAATGTTCTGCCAGAAGGCTCCTCGATCAGGTAAAGAATAGCATATGCAAAATTAGCATGTTCACTCAAAAAGAAGGAAGGAAATATACTTAAATCTGCATATTAATGGCTCATTTATTTTGGGTGTAGATTTTAGCTTAGCGCAGGACTTGAGTTTACATTCAGTACTCTCTCTGAATACAAGTGACTTGATTAAAGCGTAGGAGCACAGCAGAAGATACGGTTCACGCAGTTCTTAGCTGCTAATATTGGGTGGCTCCTAAGGCCCAATCAGAATAACTCTGCTCCTCCAGGGGAAGAGTCTGAGACTGTATCTGCATCAGTCTTAGAGGGCCCCCTTCTGGAGCAGGTTCTTCTGGGCAAGATTTTCCTCATTTTGCACCCGGTGATTTCAGCCTCCTATCAACACTTGCTTGTGTGTGGATTAATTGGATTGCAAAGTCACACAAAGGTCAAATAATACCCTGGAATGTCATTTTCTATAAGGAAAGGCATAAATTGCACCTTTCCTCTGTAAGTGGAAACTGAGGTGTGTTTGGAAGAGTGTTTAAATTTCATTTTGTGCACATACAGACCTGCATCGGAGCAGGGGGAGGAGGGCAGGGTTTCCTGTGGCAGCCAGGAAATACCTATACTCTTGCAGAATGCATGCTGCATTTCCCAATTTCCAGCTTGAACACTGGCATTTAGGTGTGTTCAGGGGTGGATTGAGGTACAGGCTTGGCTTTTCAAAGCCATAATACAAAGGAAGGATTTTTAAAAATCAAATTTCAAAGAAAAGAATAGGTGGTGGGGAAGGGGACGTGGTTGGTAGCAGAAAGAAACCCCTGCCCTAGAGGGCATGAAGAAGAAGAGGAGGAGATTGGATTTACACCCCGCCCTTCACTACCCAAAGGAGTCTCAGAGCGGCTTACAAACTCCTTTCCCTTCCCCTCCCCACAACAGACACCCTGTGAGGTAGGGAGTGCTGAGAGAACTCTGACAGAAACTGCTCTTTTTCAAGAACAGCTGTGCCAGAACTATGGCTTGCCCAAGGTCATCCAGCAGGTGCAAGTGGAGGAGTGGGGAATCAAACCCAGTTCTCCCAAATCAGAGTCCGCGTACTTAACCACAACACCAAACTGGCTCATTTGGAATGATTTGTTCAAGGTGTTGGATGGCACCAGTTTGAATCCAGCAAAAGAATGATGTGAGGACCATGCAAGGATTACTGATCTTCACAGTCATATCCCCTCCCAGGAACATTTATTCCCAGGGCTGCAAGGCCTGCACAGAGCAATAGCCCCATAGGGTGGGAGGAGGCTGCCATAGAGAGATAGCTCACGTCCTTCTTTCTTTTCCACTGGTGGAGCTCCACTCAAGAAACAGCCAAGAAGGAGCAATTTCATCTTTTTTGCTTCCCCACAGGAGCCTCCAAAAGGCCCTTTCCTTCCTGCAGTCCCACAATCCCAGGAATAAACTTTCCGGGGTCAAGGAGCCTTGCTCTGGAATAGTTATGTCATCAGCATGATTGTTCAGTCTCCTGAGCATTTAAGACTTTTACACGTAGCAGAAAAATAACAGCTCCACTCTTACAAATAAAATTCTGGTCAAAATAGTACTTCACATTGTTAGGCCAGGGCCTTGGGTCATTTATACCCACCCACCCCCTGCCTTGTTGCTGGCCTGTTTCCAGCTGAATGGCAGTTGGCAAACTGTTGGCTGTGTGAGACTCCTTTTGGAGAGCGCCATTTGCTCCGGGAGTGGCATTTTGACCTCTTGGATTTCTCCCCGTGAATAACAGGATTTGCTGTTTTAAAACAGTTCTGATTCTGTATTCAAGAACAAAAACAAAACAAAAAAAGCAGCCCAGCATATGAAGTGTCCATATTAGAATCCCCATAGGCTGGGGCACTCTTTTGATGTGTCACACTGTTATTGTACATTCCCCCAGCAGAGAGAGGGTTAAGCAGGTTTCTTGATTTCTACTGAAAAGAGAGCTGTTCTGCTCTATTTAATGAATGGTCTGCTCCTTCCAACATCAATGGCTTCTTCTTTAATGGATGCATCACCCATTCATTGAAAGTTCATGTCTGTGGCAGTGACTGAGCGCTTTCACAACCATTTCCAGGGCAGCATCCATTTGAAAAGTGTAACACTGAAACAGAGGGTCTGTGTGGATTTTTCTGGAAATGTCTGTGAGCAAGACATTTATCTTCCTGACTATTTCTTGCTCATGGTTCTTTCTAGAAAAGCCATGTGGATTTCCCTACTCTCACATGGGTAACTCTGCAAAAGAGGTACGCTTTGAATGGATTGTCATCATGGTGGCGTCTGCGTGAAAAAGAATGCATTAAAACAGGCAATCTGTACGGAGCTCAAAGAAGATATTCCATTGAAAGAAAGGGCCAAACTAGATGGTTTTTAACAAGTAGGGTCGGAGTCTCCCAATCTCACTCTCAATCCCCTTGGTCCAAAAACAACTGCTGGGAACTGATTTCCCAAACATCACTGGGCCCGATTTGGATCTGGACCATGGCTCAGGCAAAAGACGTTTCAGCTCCACCCAATGCCATTTTTCTAACCTAAAATAGGGCCCCCATGCAGCAGTTGGCAAACTAGTTCTCAGCAGTCACTGTCTGACTGAGGAGAATGAGAGTCAGGTTGGAGGAACCCCTACCCAAGTCATTAAAAAAGCTTACATCTAGTGTGGCCCAAAGTTGCCCGCCTTCATCATCAGGCTAATAAAATCCTGGATAAAGCCATTTGAAGTTAAATAGCTTTTAAGTCAGGTAAAAGTTTAAGAGGTTCAGATTTTGTATACTTCCCCCTTCTTGTTCGTAGTTTAACTGCCTGCGCCACCGCTCCCTTCAGTAACAAGTTTCAGTAACAAGTTAAGGAGATGGAATCACTCATAATTTTCTGTACTTGGGAACATTTCTTGCTGAATGATTCATACCTTTAAGTAGACTGGAGGAGAACAGCAGTGAGAAGATCACTGATATCTTGAGAGACTGCCCCTCTGCTCATAAGACCATGACTGAAATTGGCCATGGGCATCTTGCATTGCAATTCTCATAGAACAGAGATGAAGTTGGCAGGAATGATGTGATACGGGGCATTTCCCAGGGCTGGTTCACCACCCACATGGATATCAGTACTTGCTTTCTCCAAGGTGAGCTTCATGGAAACCGCAGCACCTATAGGGCTAATTTTGCTGCCACGTGACAACATATTCAGTGGGCTTATACCTGTCACCTCCTCGACCTGGCTCGGGGTGGCCAAACTTGCTTAACGTAAGAGCTACACAGAAAAAAATGCCAGATGTTTGAGAGCCGCAAGACATGAACAAATATTATACACATGTTTTTACTGAAAAATATGCAGATTTGCTTTTTATTAACATTAAATGAGACTGCCAAAATAAAAACAAAAGGGGTAAAAACAGGTATTGATAATGATATTTATTCATCCAATGATATTTATTTGTTTGCTAATTATATTTATTTGTTTAAGAGAGAAAAAGAGAGTTGGAAAGAATGAAAGAGGAAGAAAGAAAGAGAGATATGCAAAGAAAGTAAATAGATGGGGGAGGAGGAAGGGAGGAAGGCAGGGAGAAAGAGAGAAAAAGAGAAAGAAAGGTAGAAAGAAAGCAAATAGCGGGAGGGGAAGAAGGGGAAGAAAGAGAGATGTGGAAAGAAAGCAAATAAATAGGGATGGGGAGGGGGGGGAGGGAGGGAGAGGTGGGAAGTTGCTTTCTTTCTGTGCTCCCCCCACCTCAAGCCTACCCAAGGAGGGGAATGCTGGGGAAGGAAAGACCAATCGGCATTTCCCCAGCCACCTTGCCGGGAGCTGGCCAATATATGTGAAAGAACTGCATGCGGCTCCCAGGCCCTGACCTGGCCCATCCCCAGCTGACTTGGAGGTCAGCCCTTGCCAGGCCTCTGCTGTGTGAGATGCCAAAATACCTTGAGCCAGCCCTAGCTTTCCCAGCTGTGCACCCCATACTTTAGAATTCCCTGCTACAGGGAGATTCTTCTGATTCTTGACAGATTAAAATACTTATTTTTTCTAGCAGGTTTTTGTTTTTTGATCATTTTTTTTTTTTTACTGATAGCTGGTTCTGATGGTTTTGCTATTCAGGTTTTGTTGTTGCTTTTCTGTAAAGTTGAACTACTCTTTTATTACTGCCTTGATGGTTTTTAAGGAGTGCGCACTGATGCTGGTTAGAGGGTTGTTTTTTTTAAAGAAACTTTTTGTATTACAATGGCTTTTATTACATCTTTACCTTTTTATGTCATATGTCATTTTGAGTACTATTTTTAAAAGCAGCATAGAAATTATTTCTTTGGTGAATCTGATAGGTGTAGGGTTTTAAAGAGGGGGGGTTGCATAGTCAAAATGTGGGGTGGGGTTTTCCCATCAAGTCAAGCTGACTTTGTGCGACCCCTAGTGGAGCATGAAGGCAAAGGACGTTCAGAGGCGGCTTACCATCGCCTGCCTTTGCATCAGGTCTGTACTGTGAGGATAATAATACTGGTGTACCTTAGAGGGTTGTTGGAAGGATTATTCAGTTAAAGTATGCTGCTCTGATTGTTGTGGATCACTAATCTAAATACTGGTTGTGTTATGGTGATTCCGGTAACCAGTAGACGGGATACCAATGCCCTGCATTGGCTCCATGGCCCTTATTATTTATTTATTTGAAAATGTCAGGGCACTGTTCTTCCAGTACAAGACACAAGGTGGCTCCTGTCATTAACAAATCATTAAAACAATACGCTAAATCCATGTAAACTAAAGAGCAGGGGAGAAGAGGCTATGGCTCAGTGGAAGAGCCTCTGCTTGGTATGCAGAAGTTCCCAGGTTTAATCCCCAGCACCTGCAGTTAACAAAGGAATCAGATAGCAGGTGATGTGGAAGACCTCTACCTAACACCCTGGAGAGCCACTGCCAGTCTGAGTAGACAATACTGATCACAATGGACCAATGGTCTGATTCAGTATAAGGCAGCTTCATGTGTGTGTTCATGTGTCAGCCGCTTGCAGTTAGCTCTGGAGCAGTACAGCAAACAGTTTACCATTTGGATAGCAATAACAGGAAATGAAGAAGGAGTGGGGAGGGCAGTTCTATTACAGAAGCCTGGGTGGAAAGAGGACAGACTTTGCTTGCCACCTAAAAGACAACAGAGTAGGCTTCAAATGGATTTCCCTCGATAAGAGTTCCATAAATGGGCTAAATGGCCACCACCTAAACTCAGAACAGAGTTGCTAGGTCCCCCTTGGCCACCGGCAGGGGATGGGGCGGGTCTGGTTGCCAGATCCGGGTTGGGAAAGTCCTGGAGATTTGGGATGAAGCCCGGGGAGGACAGGGAGCTCAGTGGGGTACAATGTCATAGAGTCCACCATCCAAAGCATCCATTTCCTCCAAGGGAACTGATCTCTGCAGTCTGGAGATGAGCTGTAATTCCAGGGGATGTCAGGCCCCTCCTGGAGGCTGGCATCCCTATCTCAGAAGATGGGGACATCTAGAAAAGGGTCTCCAAAGATGATCTCAGCAGGTTAGCAGGGCAGGGCAGGAAGAGATGGTCCATCGTGTACCCTGGTCTCAAAGGTGTTCTGGGCTTTTCAGGGTTTACAGACATAAGGTGCGCTTGCCAATGGGTTCCAGTTAGCAGCCTAGTTGCCATATTCTGAATCAGACTTTCTCAAGCCTTTTACAAAGCAGCCTGATGTACAGTGCACAGCAACAGTATCAAGCCTGAATCTTACTCAGATAATTGTCACAGTTGCAAACCAACCTTTTGTGTGTGTGTGTGTGTGTCCAAAACCAATGCTAAATTTATAAACATCCCTAAGATTCCAACCTGATCTTTAAGGGGGAATGCAATCCCATCGAGTACAAATATCATCTCCATGGGCAGATGCACCACCCACCCACAATGCCTCTGGCCTCAATTTCAGTTCATTCATTCCCACCCAACCCACGACCGACCCTCAAAGCACCATTTTAGAATCTCTGCTAGGTAGTTTGTGCAAGAAGGAGAAATTGAGATCACTGGTATATTGGTGACCATTCAGTCCAGATCTTTGACCCAACAATTTCAGGCTGTGGAAGGTCGATAGTTCAGCAGTTCAAGACCCAGGTGCCGCATGATGGAGTGAGCTCCCATCTCTAGTTCCAGCTCCTGCCAACCTAGCAGTTCGAAAGCAAGAAATTGCAAGTAGATAAATAGGTACCACTTCGGTGGGAAGGTAACAGCGTTCCGTGCGCCTTGGGTGTTTAGTCATGCCGGCCACATGCCCACGGAAACGTCTTCGGACAGCGCTGGCTCTTCGGCTTTGTAACGGAGATGAGCACCGCAACCCTAGAGTCGGATTCGACTGGCTTTCGAGCAAGGGAACCTTTACCTTTTAGACCTTCAGTAGCAAAGAAGAGAATACAGACACAGCCTGGTCTGCCTGCCCCAGAGCCAAGTCACTCGATTCCAATCTCCATGTCCAAGATCTAAAACATATTTCAAAGGGGGGGAGGTGATAATTGATCACCAGAGTTCCCACCCCACCACCCTTGCCATTTTACTTACTGCTTTTGAAACAAGTTCACAAGTGGTTTGTTATGGGGCTACAGACGAGGGCTTGCTGTGGGAGAAACTCAGATCCCAAACCCCTCACTCCCTCATATGTGCATTTCAGCTTCTTTGGATTCTAGCCCATACAACCGAGCCTACTCTACGGCCTTCCCAGCCCCCTCTACCACTGAGTCCCAGCAAATGATTTCAAGGAAAACACATTATGCAAAGAATGTGAGCTCATTTTGGGGATAGAATTTGGACCCTGGGGGCCACGGTGTATATGCAACCCTATGCCTTAGAAAAAGCCTTGGAAGAGAGGATTTGGGAGCGTTTGTTTCAATTGTCTGCCTTCCGTGCCTTTGAAACTTTAGACGTGACGTCTGCACACAAGACTGTCAAGAGAATTTGTTCACCCATCTTTTCCTTTGACACTTGATGATAGTGGCAAAGCAAATTATATTGGATTCACCTGTCAAAGCAATTTACTTCCCTCGGGCCAGGCTAGACCAATACTATGGTGAGTAACTTTACTTTAAAAAAAAAAAAAAAAAGATGAATCCTCTAACAATATCATGTCTAAAAAAGGGAGGGAAAGACTTTCTTCTCATCCCATCATGGAAGGAATGTTTTCCAGTGACAAAAGTTTTTAAAATAGAAAGATAGAAAAGAAGTGGTGTAAATTTCAAGTTCCCAACCTCTGAAATACTTTTTCTTTTCTTTTCTTAACTAAAAGGAAAGTTTATTTGCAAGTTAAACTTTTCGGCTTAGTTTGGTGTTTGGATATGGTCAAACAGGATATATCCCACAGAATGTGGGATCCCATGGCTTTGGGGATTTTTACAGACAGGACACTACACCCTTTCAGGTGTTATGAGGTAGAAGCATGTGTTTTTCTATGCTGATGCACGTCAAATTTGACAATACCGTTCTGTGCTTTTTCTGCATTTTTATAGAATCACAGAACATACATAACCTTAGCTATACATCCCTGACATTTTGAAAAAGAACAGGAAACAAAACTAGCTAAATAAACCTTTGAATGATTAACTAAAGGTGCTGTTTTGTCTGCTGTAGTGTTCTTAAATACTGGCATTCCGTTCACAGGGCAGGACATCATGGAGCGGCTGCTAGGTCCTCAGCCGTTTCCTAGGAAAGCCAGGGCTCCTCCGCTTCTCCTCTTCCTCTCATGTGATTGTGAGATGTCATGTTATTTCCTCTCACATGCTTACAAGTCAGTGCTGAGGGTGTGTCCTGGGTCTGGAAAGGCTGAAGTTGTCCACAATAGAATGTATGCTTAGTCCTTCAGAATCCTGAAAGCTGTGCTAAATATCATGAGGAAAGTACACTGTAGACAGTTCTATGCTTACCTAATAAATATCTGCAAGATCAAGAACAAATTTCAGATGTGTAAAGAAAATGACCACCTTTCTCTATCCTCCTTATTTGCACCATGCTCCTCAGATGAATTGTAACCCAACCAATGTTCCCTCTAAGCTGTGGAGTCTTGTGAGCAAAAATTCTACTTTGTGAGCGGCTGGCCTTAAAGCTGTGAGCGAGCGAGTTGGCTTCTGCATAAATTAGTTTGCTCTGGAGTCGTCTTTCCTGAGCTGAGATAAAAATGTGTGAGCCAGAGGCTAAAAAACTGTGAGCTAGCTCACACTAACTCAGCTTAGAGGGAACACTGAACCCAACCTGAAACTGTCAGTGTCTGCCAAGTTGCAGTTCTCCAGTAGCCACAAAGAAGCTGCAGCTGAAATTGTGGTAAGATGCAACAAAATTTAAACTGCCCTGCTCCTAAACAATACCTGGGGATGAAAAATTGAAGCAGCCTCAGAATTTTTGCTGGGGTCTTTGGCTGAAGAACTTCTGTCTCAACTCACCCCCCTCCCACTACATGAAGGCAGGGCACAGACAAATGAAAGATAAACATTTCATCTTCCTAAGAGAGCACAGCAAGGCATTCAAACAAGAATGCAAATGGCTCTAAGCCGCCAAACTGGTCTGCGATCTCATTAAAATTCATATGCAGAGATCCGCAGAATAAGAAATGGCCTCTTTGGGCATGTTTCTGAGTTTGCTGTGTCACCGAGTTGCCCTTGTTCCTTTAATCAAGTCGGCTGGCCTGGCGTTTAAACATGCGCTTGAATTAAAAATGGAACCCCACCTGAGGGTTTTGGACACCTCTCCGTGCTTCTTATTTAATGGTGACATCACGCTTTAAAAAAAATCTCAGAGGAGCAAGTTGGAATAAAAACTGTAGTTTTTGCACATGAATTTGGAGCACAACTGACATTTGAAAAAACTCTGGTTTCTGGCTTCAGAAGAAGATGATGAAGAAGAAAATTTATACCCTGCTTTTCTCTTCCCTAAGGATTCTCAAAGGGACTTACAGTCGCCTTCCATTCCTCTCCCCCAAAACAGACACTTTGTGAGGTGGGAGGGCTGAGAGAGTTCTGAGAGAACTGTGACTCGCCCAAGGCCCTCAGGCTTCATTGTGGAGGACTGAAGTAGGGTTGCCAAGTCGATCTTCTGCCGGAGTGGGGGGTTCCCGGCCGGCGTCTGGTGTGCGTGCAAAGCGCGAGCTCGCCGCATGCATGTCACCCGGAAGGCACGCTGGGGGCGGGGCCATGGCCATATGAGGGAAAACCATAGAGTTTTCCCTCGGATTGCTGTGGCCCCGCCCCCAGCGTGCCCGGCGTGGCGGCATGGTCGCGTCACTTCCGGGTGACGCGCACGTCGGGGTGGAGTTCCCCTGGGGGCACGATCCGGCAGGGGGGGAACGGGCCTCTGGGGCGGGGGTTTCCCCGCCCCCGGGGGGGACTTGGGAAGCATAGACTGAAGAATCACATCCAGTTCTACAGTTTAGAGTCTGCTGCTCTTAACTACTACACCACACTGTCTCTCTTAATTTTTCCTAAGATGCAACTTCCTTCAATGCTCCGATCTTTCCCCTGCCCTTGTTTTGTTATAGGATGACAAGATATTTCCTTATTGTAGAGTTACCAACCTCCAGGTGGTGGCTGGAGATCTCCTGCGGTTCCAACTGATCTCCAGGTGACAGAGATAAGTTCAGCTGGAGAAAATGGCCACCTTGGAAGACACCCTCCTCAGGCTCCACCCTCAAAATCACCAGGTATTTCACAACCTGGAGTTGGCAACCCTGCCTTAGTGCCACTGGAGCAGAGGTCATGTGAGAATAGTATTTTTAATCCACTGGACTGTCTTAGTGTTCTCACAGTGTTATACATAGAAGACACAGCATATTCTTGGTCTGTCTGCCAGCATACCTTGCCTTATGCTTACCTACAGCTGCTGATTTCTTGACTAATAGACCAGATATAGCCAATAGACAGTCTGTGGGTTGATCTGCTACCCCCAATACCCCTGCTGGCCTCATCATAGTTTAACTGAGGCCTGCAAAACACTTTTTGCTCACAAGTTTCTGCTGCAAAGAAACAAAGCATTGAGACTCCATCTGCATTTCTTATAGATACATTAACAACTTGAAATTTCATTAATGTCCTAGAAAGGGGACAAGGTCCCTCCAATGTGCCCCTGGAGAGGAGCTTTCAAAAAGTGTATTCCCTCCTTCATGACCCTACCACATCAGACCGATGGTCCATAGTGGCCAACCAGCTACTCCAGAAGGCCCACCAACCGAAGCCTAGAAGCCAAAGATTTCCCCAGTGGTTGCCCTCCCAGAAACTGACATTCCTTAGAGAGATACTGCCTTAGAACATGGAGGTTTCAATAGCCTTTAATGGCCCTCCGCATGAACTTTTCTGGCACCCTTTTAAAGCCATCTAAGCTATCAGCCATCACGGCATCTTGCAGCAGTGAGTTCTACAAGTGAATCTGTGTGAAGAAGCATTTTTTCCATCTGTCCTGACTTAACCTAACTGGATGCCCCAAGTTCTATTACTTGGGGAGAGCGGGAAATATCCTCTCTACATGCTGTCTCCACCCTACTCATAATTTTTTAAAATCTCTGTCATGTCAGTTGTCTCTTCAAAGGCCCTCAGACTCTGCTGATTTTCCTTGTAGTGCTTCAATACACTGATGGTTTGACTGGTACTTTTCTGCACCTTTTCTAACTCTCTGATATCCTTTTAGAGATGGGAAAAGCATAGCTGTATGCTAAATGAAGATGCACCATAGATCTATATATTATGCTCTAAATGTGTCTTTACCTTTGAAGTTCTTATTGATGGGGTGCCAATGTCATAATGGATGCAGAACCACATATGAGGGGCTTGGATAGTGTGGTAGTCGGCTTAGCAGCTGGAGAATCTAGTGGTCCATGAAAAATACAGGAAGGAGTGATGCCTGAAGTAAACTGTTGTTGCCTACAAAGTTCACCCTTCTGTTACCACTACAAATAAACCAGAAAGAACGTCTGGTACTGTCTGTTTTCTATCTGTTACTCTTCTCAATCTGCAGTGTTCTCCTATTACCCCCCCCCCAAAAAAAATCTCTTGCACAAAAAGTACTTTGTGTACTCAGTTTCCTTCCCGCCCACACATGGTACGAAAATACCTGCTTGCATTTGATGGATGAGCCGCAGTCAAAAGAGCTTCTGGCTTTTCCTGCCTGTCACCACTAAGTGGCAGTCAAGTAATAATTATCACCAATGCAGAGAACTTTCCGGGGATAGTTCTCTAATAATGATAAACAGCAACATGGAATGGTAAATGTTTCCGATGCCTGGATCTTTTTACGGTTTAGAAAAAAACCCTCTATTCGTGACTTTCCCAAAAGTTAAAAGGTGGGAGGGAAAGTAAACTGGGGAGAAGTGGGAGAGAGCAAATTTCTTGCCACACTGGTTATCTTCCAGCCTTTCGGATCTATGAGTGAAAACAAGGAATTGTTATTAGAAGGCTGGACATCACCAGAGCAGAAGACTAGGAACAAATATCACCATACCAAGCTGTATCATGGTATGCCACCCTACCATGAGGGGAGCTTATCTTCTCCCGTGACTGCACAGAACTCAACCAATGTGGTATAGCAGTTAGAGTAGTGAACTGAGAAGATCTTGGGTCACATTCCCCATTCTGCTGTGAAATTCATTGGGTGACTTTAAGCCAGTTGCTATCTGCCAGACTAGCCTACCTCACAGAGTTATTATGAGGGTAAAATAGGGAAGAACTATGTATACTGCTCTGAGTACCTTGAAAGAAGAGCAGGATATACATGAAATAAAAAAAAATAATGGATCTACAATGCCCCTTTTCTCCTTAGTTCTATGCCTCTTTTTGTTTTCTTCGAAAGAGTCAGGGGAACCCAGAGTGCGTATTGTGTTTTTGACAGCAATGGTTTGTTGTGCGCACAGACCTTCAGGCACAGAAGACAATGGCAGTGTACAGTATTGGCCCCTGTGACTGGCTGTCAGTGTGAAGCCTCTGAATTTGTCAAAACTGGTATAAATACTAGGAGTCTGGCCAGCTGTTCCTGCGTGACCAGCTGTGAGGGACAGCCCTTAAAACAAGCTTCAAAATGCTGCACTATCAGAGTAAGTAAAGGTAAAGGTTCCCTTGCTCGAAAGCCAGTCGAATCCGACTCTAGGGTTGCGGTGCTCATCTCCGTTTCAAAGCCGAAGAGCCAGCGCTGTCCGAAGACATTTCCGTGGTCATGTGGCCGGCATGACTCAACACCAAGGCGCACGGAACGCTGTTACCTTCCCACCGAAGTGGTACCTATTTATCTACTTGCAATTTCTTGCTTTCGAACTGCTAGGTTGGCAGGAGCTGGAACTAGAGACAGGAGCTCACCCTGTCTTGCGGCACCCGGGTCTTGAACTGCTGAACTACTGACCTTCCACAGCCTGCAGTTCAGCGTCTTAACCACTTGAGCCACCGCAGCTCAAGTGTATCAGAGTACTGGGAGGTAAAGAGTTAAATCTCCTCAAGAATGGAGAGCTTTGAGTGACAGACTACTCCAAGCACTCTGCTTGGCCAGATCCAGCTAAGGACAGAAATTTTTATTAGCTGGGTGCTGAGGGGGAATCATCTCTCTCTGTCTTCTAGGGAAATAAGAAGAATCCCCACCCAGTTACACAGGGAAAGTTATCTCTGGGAGGAGAAAATCTGCTCTGAGGAAGAATTCAGTCAGAGGACTGAAAAGTCTGAGTCTCCGCCTGTGCTGAAAGCAGTTTTACAGAGACATGAGAACTGGGAATGAGATTTGGCAAGGTTGTTGGGTAGTGAGATGAGACTCCTATTCAGGCCAAAGGAAAACAGGATATGTCTTCTAGGGAAATAAGAAGAATCCCCACCCAGTTACACAGGGAAAGTTATCTCTGGGAGGAGGAGATCCCTGGACTGTTGTGGAAGGAAACTGCTTGAGACACCTCAAGAGCTAGATAGAAATTAGGGAATAAAAGGGAGTTAGGTACTGAAAGAAGGTACTAGCCTCAAGGAAGTAGGAGGAGAAATAGGAAACTCTATTAAGAAGCATTGTAATGTTTGGAAAACACAGGGGAAAATGCCTTTCAATATTAAGATCTCAATAACTAAGAAAATAATCTTCAATAACTCTCATTTGCCCATAAAAAGAATTACAATCTGTACAACCACTGATTTTTGCCTTGAAGTTAACAACTCCTGATTACACACGACTTTCCCCTGTCTTTTAAATAAAACATTTTGATCTGTTTGACTCTTACATCAGCTCAAGTGCCATTGGAAGGGGTTTAACCCAAGAGGGCTCCTGATTCTTCCCTCAGGCTCCAGGGCTGGGCAAAAAGCCAAATTCTATCTCTGTGACAGGGTGGGACAGACAGTCTTTTAAAGACAAAGAAGAAAACAATGATACTTGGGGCAGCTCGGTCACAGAAGGGAACAACATTTTGGAGGGAAAATCTACCTCTGAGGGAGGGAACTGTGAGGGGCCGTCATAATGGCAAAGCTGGAACTGGTCCTTGGTGGCACATCTGACTCCTAGCCTCTGAGGTGTTGTTTGTGGTACTTGATCAGTGATGGCTGTTTCACACTAGCAGGCTGTCACTGAGTGAATAAGGTATCTCCAGCTTTTCATTCCTTGATCATTAGTGGATGGGATGCCTCACTAATTTATACTCTCAGTTTGCCCTGGAAATAAGGCTGTCACTGAGTGAATAAGGTATCTCATTAGTGGATGGGATGCCTGACTAATTTATACTCTTAGTTTGCCCTGGAAAAATGATTCACTAGCTGAGCATCAGCCAGAGTACAAATTTAGGATATCATGGGGTTGCTCAGAAATTGTTAGTTTACATATGGTTGTGAACTTGGGAAATTCCTGGAGATCTGGGGATGCCATATGGAAAGGCGAGGTTTGGGCAAGGGAGGGACCTCAGCTGGGTATAGTACCTTCCAAAGCAAGCATTTTCTCTAGGGGAATTGATCTCTGTCATCTGGAGATCAGTCATAATTCCAGGAGACCTCCAAACCCTACCTGGAGGCTGGCAACCTAAGTTTATGGTTTCTACTTTAATCTTTAATGTTCTACTTTAATGTTAATATTTGTCTATGTGGCTCTTGCATTTACACTGTCCTTCACTGCAATGTCAGCTGATTTTTCAGGGCAGCATCACATGTAAGCTTCTTCAACAACACCCAGGTTGCAAAAAGTATTGTGTGAAACAGCCCTACCAGAATTCTAATCTGAATTCTTGAATATCACCTTCACTTTTCCAAACTCAGTTACTAGGTCATGAATTGCATTACATGGCCATTATTCCTGACACAGAATGGACTTAAGGCAGGAACCCCTAAATAGCTAGCAGCAACTTTACTACATTTTTTGCAAACAAATCATGCAGAATGTGTGAACTACTCTGAGCCACAGCAAACAAAAAGATTATGCATCACATTAACTGTGATTTATGTTATCCTTAGTACTAATATTCTAATATCATATATATTATTTTCTTGTATTTTTGGATAAAATAAATCTATAAAAAGCACCATCATTATCTTTATTATTTTATTGTTATAATAACAGTATTGTTTTATGAATGCGTCTGGCACTTTACCAGAATACCAAAAAGACTGCAGAGTGAATTTTTTAATTCTGGTTCTGTGTGTGCTTGTGAGATTATAGATTTCAGTCTTTCCCATCTCTCTTTTCTTTATGGTCAAAACAGCTTCAGGTTATTTAAAAAAAACCTGGATGGTTTTGCCTCACTGTAGACTTTCTTGGCTTTAATGAGCAGTCGTGCACGTTTTTAACCTTGAGTAAAACTTGTGGTAATGGCGTGCCTCAGGTAACTCTTCTGTTCATCTGTGGAGCTGCATTGGAGATGACCTCTTCAGGGAGAAATGATAATTGGAAGTGTCATTTATTCTAAACTTTTATCCTAAACGGCATGAACCTGGGCAGGAAGCCAAGATCTTCATCTATTTAGAATATTTTAAAATATTTGAAGAAGGGACTGTACAATGGCATACATATTAATGATTGGGGTCCTCAAGAGAAAGTAATTTATACACGCACACACATACAATAGGAGTTTAGGTTTTAAATAGAGTTTTTAAAAAAGCAACAAACCTAGTCAAAACTGAAGCCGTGTAACACAAATGTCAACACATTCCCCAGCCCTGCCTGTTTAATATGTATGTTTTCTTACAGGGATACAAAAAGTGTGCTCCAGCAATCATATAATGTACTTATTGTTATTAAAATGTTAAGTAGTGCAATGTTTCTTTCCAGTTTGGAATAATGAGATGGGCTTTCCGGTGCAGTAGATGAAAACCCTCTCAGGTTCTTTTTGGCTTTGCAGCCTAACAGAGTGATGTAAATCTGGCCCCTGAATATATTGCTGGTGTTCGGGGAAAGAATTGGATCACAGGTCTCCAGCCAGTTTCTGCTGATTGGACAGCAACATGCAGCAGGTTACCTGCACCAGAGCCTCTGAGTTGACCTGTAGAGCAGCCAGTTGTGCAAGCAGTCTATCTCAGTAATAATAATTTGGAATTTCCATAGCAGCAGCCTTATGGTTACATAACCATTCCTATCAGATACAATATCCTACCAATTGTTCACTCTCTGCAGGAAGAGTGTTTTTCCTGTTTTATACATTATACATTGCCTTCTTTAATTATTAAGTCTATATCATTTACATTGTATCAAAAAAGGTCTTTTTGAATCCATTTGTGGGTAGAATAAAGAACTGGGAGTTTTTAATTAGTCAAGGCATTTTTATTGGGCCTTGCTGCCACAAGAGCACCCTGGATGTGGCTTATGAAATTTAAAACAAGCCTTACAAATAACAGTAATAAACCATTTGGGGGGGGGGGCAGCCATTACAAAAGAAGCAAAAAACTACAAATGCTCTAAATGGCCAGAATACTGATCACTCAAATAAACAGTCTTTAATAAAGTTATTTGGACACAAAAGTTCCTAATAATTTTCTCATCTATAAAAGAAATCCCTCAAAATATTTAAGCTGTGGGGCTGAATAGAACAGAAATGGATTTGAGTACTCAGTTAAAAAGAAATGTGTTTTAAGTACTCATTAACACTGGAATCTGCCTTATACTGAGTTAGACCATTGGTCTATCTAGGTCAGTATTGTCTGCTCTGACTGTAGGGTGGCTGGCATTCTCCTGGGATTCAGGGGAACTGATCGACAGGCGATAGAGATCAGTTTACCTGAAGAAAAGGGCCACTTTGGAAGACAGAGTCTATGGCATTCTACCCCATTCCAGTCCCTCCCCTCCCCACCCCCCCTCCTCAGGCTCTACCCCCAGAATCTCCAGTTTGTTCCCAACCTGGAACTGGTACCCCCGACTAGCAGCTACAGTTACTGACCTCTAAGTAGGGCCTGGAGTTCTCCTGGAAACACAACTCAGGGCTATTTTTGGGCAGGAACGCACAGGAACGGAGTTCCGGCTGGCTCCTGAGTTGGCCACGCCCAGCAGGAACTCATTAGCATAATAGGCCACACCTAACAGCAGAAACTCATTAGGATTGGCTACATTAGGGGTGTGTGGTCTAACATGCAAAGAAGTTCCTGCTACAAAAAAAGCCCTGGGTTTTGACAACAAATCAAGGTAAACAGAATAAGAAGCAAAAAGTGGGTGTGGCTGGATGACCACACTTCTGGTAACATGGGGGTGTGACCTAATATGCTAATGAGCTGTGCTGCTGAGGGTGTGGCCTAATATGCTAATGAGTTTCTGCTGTTGGGTATGGCCTATTATGGTAATGAGTTCCTGCTGGGCTTTTTCTACAAAAAAAGCCCTGACACAACTGATCTCCGGACTACAGAAATCAGTTCCCCTAGAAAAAATGGCAGCTTTGTAAGGTGGACTCTCTGATATGACATACCTCATGACCTCCACACCCCAAATTCTACCCTGCTCAGGGACCATCCCCAAATCTGCAGAAATTTCCCAAGCCAGAGTCGGAAGCCCTACAGTGGCAGTGGATTACTCGGATCTCAAGCTAAGATTTTCCACATCACCTACTCCCTAATCCTTTAAACTGGAGATGCCAGAGATTGACCCTGGGACCTTCTGTAGGTAACATAGTTGTTCTACCATTGAACCATGGCCCCACCTCACTCTACTAAACAGAAATGGGTTTTGAGTACTCAAGCCATCTTATCCTCTGTGTGTAGCTCACAATAATTTAGTTTGAATGAAGGCCTCTTTTTCTAGGGCTGGCCAGTCTGGGGATATTTTTACAACTGGCCCCTGCTCCAACTCCTGCCTTTGGTGCATGTGAACAGGGAGGTTCTGCCCAGCCATACAGTCTAAATCGTTGCTCAGTGCATCCTCAAACATTTGAAGGGATGCTTTGGCCTCTGTGCCCTGATTCTACATCTCTTGGGGGGATCTGATTAACTGTTGTGGGAAACTGGATGCTGGACCAGATGGAACATTCATCTGATCCAGACTGAGACCCTGGAGAGCCACTACCAGTCTGAGAAGACAATACTGACACTGATGGACCGATGGTCTGTATAAGGCAGCTTCATGTCTCTCTGTGATCATATTCTTATTTCATTGATTTGTTCGTTTAATCCATTTCTATCCCACTTTTTTGGTCTCAATCAAACCTTCAAGGCAGCTTGCAAGCTAACAACCAACACAATGCCAGCAGATTAGTGTGTCAGACTTAACTTCTGCTTTTCTGTAAAGCCTGGACACTAGGTCCATAAATAACGGGGGTGCAAGTGGAAGAGGAACTGGGATGTAAAAATCATTGAAAGAAATATCCCTTTGTGTGTCTTTTTTCCCCCCCTTCTCGAACCAGGGCCAGCTCTGAAGGGAGTAGTAAAGGCTAACAGGATGGAGGAGCGAAGTTGAGTGGATAAAGGGAATTCACAAATGGAGCAGTTAGCCCAGAGGGATTTGAGGTAAATGCTGGAGGACTGATCCTAAGGCAGGCGTGTGCACTGCTTGCTCTTCTGTCCCCCCTCCATTGGCCAATATGATATATCAGACATGGGATGGGGGGATCGAAATACCCACTGAGCCATGATGCTGACTGGGTGGTCTTGAACCAGTCACTGCCTCATAGCATAAGGCCCTCACTGGGTGATTGTTGGGATAAAGTGCAGAAAGGAGAACCACATATCTGGATTCTGCCATCACCGCTGTTGATCTTTATGCCAAAAGTGTCAATTTGCTGTGTGTTGAGTTTTTAATTGGATTTTATAGAAATTATAGTTTTGTTAACGTTATTGTGCTGTTATGTTGTTAGCTGCCCTAAGCCCCATTCTGGGGGAGGGGTGGGATAAAAACCTCATAACATAAAAAATAAAATAAAATAGTATCCTTTGCTTGGAGGAAAGGTGCGTATGAAGGCAGCAATAATGATAATTTTGGTGGCCAATAATGACTCCCAAACAAGCAAAGGAAAGAAACAGTGGGTAAACTGCTACTATCAGACACCTAACGTTACAGGACATCTTTGTCTGGGACTATGGCAGGTAACTAGGAGGATCACAAAAAAAACCCTAGACATCCATTCTGCTGCCCTCTCTGCCACTCTGCCAATTTCTCCAAATATTTGTATGTGTGTGGTTTGTTTTTTTGTCAATTCCTCTTTCTTTTTTACACTACAAACATTGTTGAACAGTTGTTATGTGGGTGTGTACTGTGTGTAGATAATGGTATTAGCAACTTGCAGAAAGGAAAACCCTGATCCAATACTGATATGAGTGAATAGCGGTTTGTGTTTGTTTGTTTGTTTGTTTGTTTGTTTGTTTCTGGTTCTTGTTCCTGCGGCTGCCCCAAGTAGTTGATAGCTTGATGTTGCAAAAGGATTTTGTTCTTTGTATATGGGGCAAGAAAAAGCTTTTGCTCCTTTTCAAAGAAGGATCGTGTGAACCCCTATGATACTTCATGAAAAACTGGTCTCTGTCCAGGGGAAAAAATGCACAATCCCTGCTATGTTGCTTTTTCCAAAGAACAGCCAGCGTGCTGTAGCTGCATGCTGCTTTTCTTTTCCCCACCACGCTTGCTGGGCTGAAGTCAGTGGGGTTTACTACCGAGCAAGCATACTGAGGATTGTTTTATTTAGAAAACCAAACTTAGCTAAACACAAGTAAGAGAAGAAAAGATGAAGGGACGGAATCTCTCCAGCATAATTTCTCAATCATAATAGAATTGCTTATAGTTTTTGTTTTTGTTTTTAAGTCTTTTAATTGCTTCAAAGTACAAGTGGCACTTAACATTATTATTTTTTAAAAGGTGGGCTCTACTTGAGGCAAGGTGGAAGAGGGGGAAACTGAAGAGTTCATCTCCCTTTAGATCAGGGGCAAGTACATCAGTCATTGGCAGTGCGCTGGTGGGAGGGGGAAAGAGCCACACAAACCATGTAGCCTCTTTAGGTCTCTTGGTTACATTCGACTTTGAGAGAGAAGGAGGGGGCTGAGCTCAAACAGCTGGAGGAATGCTGGCTTAGCCTCAAGCAGCAATACTGAATTGATATTCATTCACTGTTCCCTTTTCCCTTCTTTGAGCCACTCCCCTCCCAGCTGCCCCACCAGGTCATGTTTCGCTTATGTAAAATTTACACACGTAATTACGCCCTTGCAAGGACAGTTCCCCCCACCCAGATATTAAATAACTATTATAAACAAGCAACATGAGGACAGGCGTCTTGCGTTTTACCCAGAGACTACGATTTTGTGTAATGTTCTTTGAAAAGGTCACACTGAGCGATTGTATTTTTCAGCTCTCAGACCATTCATTTCCACCACAGTAATTACTTAACTTTGATTTCTTTTTTTATTTGACTTCATTTCGGAATATTACTTTCTTGGAGAGATTAAATAATGCAACAGCAACGTTGTGTGGAATGCATAATTGGGCTCAGCGGGGCGGGCTGTGTGATCGCAAGAACAGAGCGCTACAAAAGTCACCAAGAGATCAACTAGTCTACCTGCAGCATGAATTTGGGGTGATGGGAAGATCTTGTAGAAAGTTTATCTAATACTTTTTTCAGCTAGGGCCTACCCAACGTTTTTGAGCCTGTGGACACTTTTGTAATTTTGAGAATGGGGAATGGGTGGGTGCGTCCACAAAATGGCTACCATGGAGTGTGGGAGACAACCACAAACTACTGGGAGGTTGCAAGCCAGGCATCACCTGATGATGGAGTAGGATTCCCAGGTCCTTACCTTGTGCCACCAGGGGGTGGGAGGGAGCTTTCTGGGAGTGGGTGGGTGGGGTGAGGTTGCTGCCTATGACGTTTCCAACACAGTGACGTCTCACAGCAGTGGCATCATCACACCGGGGGCGTCATGTGGCTATGCTCTGGTTTTTGGGCAAACTCTGTGGTAAGACTGGGTTCAAACCATAGAATTTTGGCCCAAACTCAGAGCATCGCCATATGACATCCCTGGCATAATGATGTCACTTCTGCGTAACCTCATCATGTCAGGGATGTTGTGCGGGGTTGTAGCTGTTGGGGGCAGGGCTTCCCCCCGCCTGTCAGCTGGTGCAGTGGTGGGCAGGAGCCAGTGAAATGAGGGATCTCCTACTCCCACCTGAGGACTGGCAACCCTATAATGGAGGCAGCTGTTTCTGAATGGGGTCTCCCCAAAGGCACAAGGTCTCCTGGGTTCTTCTGAAACATCTCCTGCTCCAAGGAGATGGAGGAAAGCAAGAACTTGCTGTCGAGGAAAACTGGACCTCCAGTTCAGTTCCTTGTTCTTGCATTAAAACATTGGTTCAGGCTTCATATCAAAACTTAGGCCTGAAATATGGGGGAAGAGATCAAAGGGAAACATCTAGGGTTTGTCATGAGAAAGTTGATGAATCTGACTTGGTGCCTCTGCGTAATAATGACAAGTAGCCACCAATGTTCCCTCTAAGCCTAGTTAGTGTGAGCCAGCTCACAGTTTTTTAGCCTCCGGCTCACACATTTCTGTCTTAGCTCAGGAAGGACGGCTCCAGGGCAAACTAATTTATGCAGCAGCCAAATCGCTCGCTCACAACTTTAATGCCAGTAGCTCACAAAGTAGAATTATGGCTCACAAGACTCTACAGCTTAGAGGGAACATTGTAGCCATAACATTTGGTTACCCGGAAGGGTTTTGGCACCAACACGCACCTCACTCTTTCTCTAAGGCTTTGATTTACATTACTGAATGGAAGCATCCTGTCATAAAAACTGTTTCTCTTCTGAACCATTTGTTGTCACAGTTTCATGTCAGACAACTCCAAGGGTCTGAATTTTGTATCGGCTCAAGGGCCCTAGCCTATGCAATTTTTAGACATTAAGACGTTTAGCTTTCCTGCTGTTAGTTGTTAGTTGAAGCAAGCCAGCTTCAGCTCTCCTGGAGGCCATGGGCTAACCCCATCATGGGTTTGACATGGGACAGGCACACAAAGAGACTTAGAAAGATGCTTGACTTCACCCAAGAATAGTTACATATGGTAACTACAATTTAGGGTACAATGTGTAGCTAGAACAGAAGACGTAGATTTATTGTTTTTCTGCCCATTGCTCTGTTCTTTGAACTATTCCTGCACTCTTTAATAAATACATACTTTTAATATGTCTGATTGGTCTGTGCTTCAGAAGCATCAATCTAACTCTAGTACCTTAGTCTGACTAACCCCATCATGGGTTTGACATGGGCCAGGCACACAAAGAGACTTAGAAAGATGCTTGACTTCACCAAAGAATAGTTACATATGGTAACTACAATTTAGGGTACAATGTGATAATGTGTAGCTAGAACTTATGATGTAGATTTATTGTTTTTCTGCCCATTCCTGCACTCTTTAATAAAGACATACTTTTAATATGTCTGATTGGTCTGTGCTTCAGAAGCATCAATCTAACTCTAGTACCTTAGTCTGAAAGCATCCACCTACTGGTTAATTATTAGTGGAAACCAGAGGTCATTTCATAGAAAAAGAGGTGCAGGAGCTCATTAGCATAACTCATTAGCATAACTTATTTGCAAATGCCACACCCCCTGACATCACCGGAAGTGTGTCAGAAGGCAACACCCACCAGGCTCCACTGGACTCTTTTGGATTGCTAGCTATTGGAGGGGGGGGGAACGTGCAGATCTGTCTCCGCAGAGGAGGGAGAGCTTGTACCTGAATAAAACTTGGTCTTAAAGGTGCCACTGGACTGTTTTGGACCGGGGGGGCCGGGGGGGCTCTGCAACTTACCTGGCTGCTTCTTGCTCTGACTGAGGGCTGCTGGGAGCAGGGGGTGGGGCTTGTTGCATGTGCCCGCCCCCTGGGCTCTTTACTGCCAGAGCACTCCTGTTGCTCCAGCAGGAAATGACCCCTGGTGGAAACTCATTCTGCAAGTAACCTACCTTGCAGGGTTGGCTTTCTTAATTAATTCCCAGTAAGGTTAGAAGCTTGCCCCTTGGCCTCTGACTGTGTGAGTAGTTCAAGGGGCTGTTGAAAACTACCATACTGGTGAGTGTGTGGACAACCCCCCCCCCCATTTTGGATTTTTGAGCTCTGCCCACCCATAGGATTGGGAATTCTTGACACTTGCTATTTAATTTGGGGAAACAGCAAAGGGGTTCCAGGAAGCCCATCCACAGGTATCCTGGCACCCAAGGACACCACACTAGGGATCACTGTTCTGAACCTATGGGACAACTGTGGGCAGATGTCTCTTGGAGTAGGAGAGAAGAAGCCTGGTAACTTGGAAGCCAGACTAGGCTTGGGCACAATTAGGATAAGACTCTCAGCAACTCATGACAGACCGCAGAAGGGAGTGAGGAAACCTCATGGCATATATGGAGTGTTGCAAAAGGAAACTTTGTGTTTGTGGGTATGCAGAAGATGCCACCAGAACATGAATACAGCAAACAAAAAGCCAGCCACCCAGTTGATCTCCAAAAAATGTCCCAAGGGATACAAGAGAGGCAATCTCTGGAGACTCTGGGCTGGATATGGCCAGGGTAGAATTAACCAGTATGTTTGCTGCTGGCTGCAGAGAAGGAAGAGATGTCAGTGTGTCTATGTGCATGTGAATATGCTCCTGTGCAAGAGGTGCTATTGAGAACAGACAGTAATAAATCAAGGGAGTAACACTGTATGAATGTTGGATGGTATGTATGGCTGGATCAAGGTATTCTGTCACCCCAAGCAAGGTGAACATAAGAACATAAGAAGAGCCCTGCTGGATCAGACCAGTGGTCGATCTAGTCCAGTGTTCTGTCTCACACAGTGGCCAACAACAGAGCATAGAGGCCAAGGCCTTCTCCTATTGTTGCCTCCTGGCTCTGGAATTCAGAGGATTAGTGCTTCTGAATGTGGAGGTTCTCCTCAGTCACCATGGCTAGTAGCCATTGATGATGAAGAAGAAGAGATTGGATTTATACCCTACCCTTCACTACCCAAAGGTGTCTCAGAGCTTTGCTGAGAGAGAGGGCTGAGAGAGCTCTGACAGAAACTGCTTTTTTTCAAGAACAGCTGTTATCAGAGCTACGACTTACCCAAGGTCATCCAGCAGGTGCAAGTGGAGGAGTGGGGAATCAAACCCGGTTCTCCCAGATTAGAGTCTGCGCACTTAACCACTACACCAAACTGGCTCTCAATAGTCTATCCAAGAGTCTATCCAATGGAGGATAGACATATCCTCCACATATGGCAGAATGAGGCAGCAAGATCCTAACCGAATAATGTGGACTGCAGGTAGGGAAGTCCTTTTCTGAATGCTCATCCATGTTTTAAAAAATAGTCTAGTAGATTAGGGAGAAAATTTCTAGAGCTGCCTGCTACCTGCTTTGATGGTTTTTTACTTAGAGGGGTTTATTTCAATTCATGGAAAAATTCAAAAATTGTTACTCCCCTCCCTGCAATCTGGAGCACTACAGTTCATCCTCTGTTTCAGGCCTCTGCTCCAAATTCTGTGGCACATGTAGCCGAAGCATAAACTGCTACTATATTAAGTGTGGGTTTCCTCCTCCTGTTTGCATTCCTCCATGAGACTTGATGGTACTTTACGTGCGCTCACACACATATACTGAAATTACATGAAGGAATCCTGCTTAGAGCACCTCTGTCCTCAGAAGACAGACCAGATGCTACGGATAAACAGGGCCTCCTGCCTGCTCCCATTGTGAAGCCTGTTTCCCAGCCAGCCAGGCCTGCTGGCTAATGAGGTTTAAACCGTTGTATTCTGCCACCAGGTCCCCAAGTGGTGGTATCCTGAGTGCAACGGTTGTAACCGCTTTACACCCCCCCCCCGGTCTGATCGCTCTCCACCGTTGTAGAGCCACTTCCGTTCGGAAGCCTGAGGCTTCTGATTTTTGCCCACCATTTTTTTTGTTAGGTTGGCGATATGCGCTTGGGTGAGCTTCGTCCTGGCGTTTGTTTGTTTTTTAAAGAAAAGGTCCTTAGTTTAAGGTTTTAGAGGAGTCCGGGACCTCAGGGAGGCCAGTTTGCTCTTTAAACTTTAAAGGTAAGTCCTCTCTTCAGGGCATGCTTTTCTGGATGGGGTGTTTTGCGCATGCGCGAAGATCGCCATTCTGTGGATGGCTGCCTATGTGCATGCGCGAACTGAGTTTTTTTAAAAAAAACAACCCGCCGATGCCCGCTGTGTGTGAACGGGCATACAGCGATGGGCTCCGCAGACAGGAGGTAAGTGTGATCGCGTTTCAGCCGGCTTAAACTGCACCGGTGCAGTTTATGCCGGCTGAAACGCCCCGTCTGAACGCACCCAAAGTGAGACAGCTCTAGAAGCAGATTTTTTCCAGAGCAATATGTGGCTGACTTGAAAAAACAACAATGCAAAACTATTTTATTTGTGCACTACGCTTTAATATAATTTTAAACTAACAGTAGTTAAACCACACAACAATAAAAGTTATAACAATGAGCTACAATCAGCTCTGAAACTGCAGCTCATAAATGTTCTGCACAGCTTCTGTCAGCAAAGTTTAGCAGAACAAGGTGCTTTTAACAGCTCAGGATATTATAGTGTGTTATGACAAAGGAAGAGCATCAGCAAACAGTTGTGCTTGTAACCAAGGCTTTATTGAACTGGCCAGTGTAGGTCCAGAGAGGTGGGGCTCTGTTTAGAACCCTTCCCCCTAGGAACACAGTTTCATTTACCATGATACATAGCGGGACAGAGATGTGCTGAAACGCAGCTCCAGGACTTTTACCAGCCTGGAACGATGATGTCATCAATCGGTGTTCCTGTGGGAGAGAGATTAGTGCTAAAAATGCATTGTGTGCTCTCCCTTTCTCAGGAGTCACTCCATCCTGGAGCTTGCAGCAGCTGAGCTTTAGGGAGAAGTAACAGTTACATTCCAGGATTTAAAAATGTGCACACAGCAGGACCCCCAATCGGAGGACCCTCTGTGCCAGTAACAGCCACTTTGCATGAGAGAAGGGGAAAGCATACTCCCCCAAAGAACCCTTCAAATCTTCCTTAATCCATATACATTCCCAAAGGCCCATTTGTTTCTTTCCCCTTGCAGTGGCAATACAAATAAGCAGAGCGCCTGTGCAAACAAGACTTGAGGGAAGTGCTGAAGGAGCTTCAAGGCTAACAACTTCTTTCTCAGCCCTGGTGGGTTCCTGTAACTGACATGTTATAACAATAAGAATTTTAATGTGGTTAGGAAATAGGGAAGCTTAATCGAAAAGAGGGGTGGGAAATAATAGCTGGGTTATGAAGAAGTGTGCTTGCACACAAAAGCTTGTACCTTGAATAAAATTTTGTTGAACTTAAAGGTGCCACTGGACTCAAACTTTGTTCTGGGTTCCAAGGGTGAATCTATAACTATAAGCGCCTTCGGCGCTTTCCAGAAAAGTAATAAGAATTTCACTGGTCTCAGGCCCTTCTTCCCAGGGCTTTCTTGATACAGTCAAGCATAAGCAAGGTCTCTACCTGGAGCCTCACTCTCTCTTACAGCAGGACTACAAGAAGTTTTTCATTCTAATTTACAATCCTCCCTGATGTCCTTTCAGCTCTCACAGGCCTGTTCCTGGCTGCAGTTTCTCTCCCTGCTCCTCCTCCCCTCAGAAAAAGGCAATTGTTTCTAGGTCACAGTCGGGCTGGAGGGAGATGTACTTGCTGGCCCCACAGCAACTTTCCCAGCCTGGCTTCAGTGGGACTTCTGCTTGCCCAGTTTCACTTTGCACACTCCTCTGAGACACAGGTGTGCACCCAAATCAGCCTGGCAGTGGCAACTTCACTTTGAAAGGGGGGGGGACCCCTCCAAGCTGTTCTAACCTACAGACAGCTTTGTATGAATTATCATGCCAAGGTGATAATGAAGCACCTAAACCTTTATTTCTTCCTGTTAAATTGTTGAGCTCATTCTATAAAAATTCTTTTTGGGGGGTGGGTATTTTTGTGTGGGCGCATGCGTGCCTATGTACTTGCATGCCTGGAAGTCATGGCAGCTTCTGGCGACCCCTACAGGAGGCTTGAACGTTTTTCAGAGAGGTGGGTTGATAGCCTGGCTCTGTGTCCTGAGCCCTGGTATTCCTTGGAGGTCTCCCATCCAATCACTTGCACTAATCAGTCCTGCCTAGCTTTCAAGATCTGGCAAGATCGAGCTTGCCTGAGCTATCCAGGTCAGGGCATTCTACAGAAATTCAAAGGGCACCTGCAAAGGCTCAGCAGAGAGCCATCCCCTTGCCAAGTATCCCAGAACAGAAGCTGGACTCCGATTTACCGTGTCCTAATCAATATACCTGTAGCAGCCTCAGGACACTTCGATGATTGCTTCAAGAAGATGAATCCATATGAAGCATTTGATGTGGAGGAGATTTTCATAGAGACGGCAGCACTTAAAGTATTAATTGATTTTGCTATAATAATCTAATTATCCCAGCAAACAATGAGGGGTAGAAACTTAGGACTTTTCTGCATTTAAATGAATATCTCTTGATTGGTATCAGTTGTTCTCAGGTAACAGGAAATCACTCCGTATGCTCTGGTAAGTGTGTGTGTGTGTGGGGGGGGGTGTCTACCATCACAGCTGATTCTCTGATCAAGCAACCCAAGTGACTGGTTGGAGTAGCATACAAGGAGGGTGCAGGAGTTCAGCTTTCTGCCACCTATAGGTGGCGCCAGAAGAAGCTAAAAAAATAAATAAATAAAGGTTTTCTGTTCTCTGTTCTCTGAAGAAGGTTTGTGGAAGCAGCAAAATGGCCAGCGTTTCATGAGAGAAGCGAGCCCAACAAAGTGCGGGGGCTGTATGGAGGATCCAAGACATGCACACACTGCTGTGGTAGCAGGGTGCTCTTTATATAGGGCAAAACATATCCTCAGGTGAGTATGATGCATTTGCCAGAAAAACAATAACTTGATGGGTTTATTGCAGGTGGACAAAACATGTGGGAAAGGCTTGATGACACTGTAAGTACCAGATGGGAAGCCTAATGGGTTAGGTAAATAGAATTAAGTGTTGCTTGATTAAAGTAAGTGGGTGCAGAGGAAGTGAGTCTGGGTGTTGATGGGATTAGTCCAAGGCTAAGTCAATAGGTTTTTGGGAAACCCATTGTCCTAAATTATGCCTCTCTGGGGTGGGGTGGTAGACAGTCAGCTGCTCTTACTCACACTTCCAAAATACTTGCCCAGGCTTATTCCTGACTGGCATCCATTTTGTTTCATTTTGTGCCATGCAGTATCCTGCACTTATGATTGTGGGGGGAATATTTTAAGAAGGTTTTTTTCTGCCTCTATAAGCTATAAACTGCCCCACACAAAATTATTCAGGATGGTGAAAACCAAGGCTGACTGTGAAGAGCTCCAAAAGGAGCTTCACAGACTGGGTGAGTGGGTGACACTGTGGCAAATGAAGTTCAGTGGTGGTGAGTGTCAGGTGATGCACACTGGGACAAAAAAAAATCCCAACTTCATGTATAGGCTAATGGGGTCTGAACTTGCTGAGACTGAAGGAAAAAAAGATTTTGGGGTCTTGGTGGATGGTTCAATGAAAGTGTTAATCCATTTTGCTGCAGCGGTGAAAAAGTCAAACTCAGTGTTAGGGATTATTAGGAAAAGGACTGAGAATAAAATGGCTGATGTAGTAAGGCCCCTGTATATATCAATGGTGCAGCCTCATTTGGAATATTGTGAACTGTTCTGGTTACCGTATCTCATAAAGACACTGTAGAACTGGAAAAAGTGCAGAGGAGAGCAACCAAGTTGATTAGGGGGTTGAAGCATTTTTCCTATGAAAAATGGCTGAACAGTCTGGGACTTTTGAGTTTGGAAAAGAGACAACTAAAGGAGGGACATGATAGAGGTTTATAAAATTATGCATAGGGTGGACAGAGTTGACCAAGAGAACTTTTTCTCCCTCTCCCAAAATGCTAGAACTCAAGCGCATCCAATGAAGCTGGTGGGCAGTAGGTTCAGGATGGACAAAAAAGAAATACTACTATACAGAGAAAGTGATTAAAATGTGGAATTCTCTGCCAAAGGATGTATTGACAGCCACAGGAATAAATATCTTTCAGAGGGGATTAGTAAATTCATGAAGACCAGTGGTCTTCCCTGAAGAGATGAATTGCTGAGGCTTTTGCACCAGAGGAGTAGCCATGTTTGTCTGCTGCAGCCAAAATAAAAAGAGAGCCTTATGGCTTCTTAAAGAATAACAAGACCATTGTGTAATCAACCCAGAGTGAGGCTTTGTAGGGCCAGGTAGACTTCCATTGGCTACTTGAATGACCCAGTCAGTCCTCACAACTCCAGACTCCTTTATTTCCCGCCCCATCCATCCCGCACTAGGGTTGCCATTATCCAGGTGGGACCTGGAGATTTCTCAGGATTATGACCAGATGAGAGATCAGTTCCCCTGGAGAAAACAGCTCCTGTGGAGGGTAGGCTCTAAGCGGGGCTTTTTTTGTAGAAAAAGCCCAGTAGGAACTCATTAACATACTAGGCCACACCCAACAGCATAAACTCAGTAGCATATTAAGCCACACCTACACGCCTTCCCTTGGCTTGCCCGGGCATCCCCTGGCCCGCCTGCCTCAGAGTCGCTGGGGGGGAGTCGCTCTCCAGGCCTTCCCTCTGTAGCCACGCACGTGCAGAGGTTTTGGCTGTAGTGGGCGTGGCCAACTCTGAAGCCAGCCGGAACTCCATTCCTGTGCGTTCCTGCCCAGAAATAGCCCTGGCTCTAAGGCATTATATCTTGCTGATGTTCCTTTCCTCCCCAAACCGTGTCCTTCCCAGACTCTGTCCCCAGATCTCCAGGAATTTCCCAACCTGGAGCTGGCAGCCCTATCCCACACTGTTTGTATCCCTGTCCCGTAGCCCCTTAGAGGGATTCTAGGTCTCTGGTTTAACTCTGCAGTCCTCATCTCAACTGAGATTAAATCAAAACATATCTAACTGCACTTGCTCACATTTCTGCCCTTTGAACTTTCCCCTTTATTATCTTCCCCACTGACAAACTTCAGGATCTTCTTTTTTGCTTTTCCTACTGTTGCTCTGCAAACCACTAGGTTTGTTGATAGTGCTAAAGGAATAAATAATAATAAAGATGGAGACAGGATCTCCCCCCTACACACGCTCAGAACTGTAAATTAATTGGGAATTAAGGTCTTTGGTATTTATTCTAGATGCATCTCAAGGCCACCCCGACCTTGTAGAACCAAGATGTTCTTAATGGAGTGTGTCTCCAGTATGTATTAGACTGAAACAGACAGCCACCTTCCCACGCAGCCCCATGTAACAGAGACAACTTGTTTTTTCATTGACTTCTCTCTGCTTGGCCAGTATTTATTGTGGTCTGCCGTGCAAGGAAAATCCTATTCTCTCGTGCGTTCCACTTCCCCTGCATCTATCCCTGCCTATTGATGGATCTCAAGATCATTGTATTCCTTTGGATTTTGTTGTTGTTTGTTGATGCTGTTAAAAGAAGAGAGAGAAAAGGTCCCAGTCAATATTCCAAGGCCACTGAGCAAGTAGTAATGAAAAACGACCTTTTCTTTCTTGTGTGACTTTGAGCTCTGAAATAGATGTTCTTCATCTTGGCACAGCAGCAGTCCAAACCCTGGTGTTTTGCTTTGATGCCCACAATGGCTGTGCCTACAATGGAAGGGAGGGTGTTGGGCAATCACGATATTCATTTGGCTAATGTTATTGATAAGGCTGCAGTCCCTCTCACATTTAAAAGGCAGTTACTGTACTTTTTCAGGCTACCTCAAGGATGAAAGGGGAGAGGAAGATGGAGGGGGCCACCTCCTAGCCCACAAGCATCCGTGCATGTCACTGGGTATCTAACAGAGTTGGAATGGCCTTATAGGCCACCTAGTCCAACTCCCTGCTCAAATCTACCCACCTGCAATTTAAGCCCATAAGATCTCCTTGTCTTCTGGAACAGCTGAGAAGAAGACTTTGCCCTCTTATGTTTGGTATCCCTTCAAGCTTTTGAAGAGGGTGCT
The DNA here is from genome assembly GCF_001447785.1 of Gekko japonicus. Taxonomy (NCBI): domain Eukaryota; kingdom Metazoa; phylum Chordata; class Lepidosauria; order Squamata; family Gekkonidae; genus Gekko; species Gekko japonicus. The sequence continues at coordinate 246,293 of NW_015161967.1, forward strand.
TATTTACCCCCTCAGTCTTTCCTTTTCCAGGCTAAGCATAACCAGGTCCTCCAGTCTCATCCCAGGGAGCTGGATCCAGTCAGCTTTTTCACCCAGTCTCATCCAGTTCCCCTCTTAGGGTTGCCAGCTCCCACCTGGGAAATACCTGGAGAATTTTTTGGGGGGGTGAAGGGACTTAAATGGGGTGTAATGTTATAGAGGCTACCATCCAAAGTGGCCATTTTCTCCAGGTGAACTGTTCCCTGACCAGTTGTAATCCCAGGAGATCGCCAGCTACCACCTGGAGGTTGGCAACCTTATTAGAGCCACAAGGCTTTTGTACATGCAGGCCCCATGATCCTTAATTTACCCCTTTTTTGGTGGTCAAAGAGGAGCCCTTCTCCCCTTTTTCACCAGCCCAAAAGCTGGATGGATCCAGCTCAGGGTTTATTTTCCAGACTTATCCTCTTGGTTGCTCTTCTCTGAATCTGCTTCAGTAATGTTCCATCATTCTTCAAGTGTGGCTCCCAGAACGGGACACAATACTCCAGGCGAGGTCTGACTAGTGTGGACCAGAATGGAATGATTACTTCTCGTGAGGAGGAATTTATGTTTCTATGCTTCTAAAATTGCTTTAGACCTCTCTGCGGTCACATCAGCTTGCTGACTCACATTCAGTTTGTGATGGAGTGCAATCCTGACATCTTGTTCCTCTGTACACACGCAGAGTCAGGTATCCCCCCCATCCTATGAGAAAGGGGATGGGAACTGGAGAGGGGGAGTGATTGACATTTGTGGGACAGCTTATCGGAGGAGGAGGAGGAGGAGATTGGATTTATACCCCGCCCTTCACTTGGAGTCTTAGAGCGGCTTACAAACTCCTTTCCCTTCCTCTCCCCACAACAGACACCCTGTGAGGTGGGTGGGCTGAGAGAACTCTGACACAAACTGCTCTTTTTCAAGGACAGCTGTGCCAGAGCTTGTGACTGACCCAAGGTCACATCATCAGGTGCAAGTGGAGGAGTGGGGAATCAAACCCGGTTCTCCCAGATTAGAGTCCGCACACTTAACCACTACACCAAACTGGCCAAAGGATTTGATAACTGTGCTTGCCAGCTCTCGAGTGCACCACCCATGTGTTGACAAAGGCAGCCCCCACTGAACCTCCCTCTCCCTCAGCCTTGGTTTGTGAAGTACCAGATGCTTGAAGTTGGTGCCCCAGCAGTAGACAGGCAGGTGAGGAAAACTTACAGGTACCAATTTTTCTTTCTCTAGCAGGAGTAAAAGCAAGTCAGATATGACTTCTTCCAGGGAGAAAATGGCAGGAAAGTTGCAGGGTTAAAGTTTTCCTCCTTGGTAAAGCAGTCTTGAGCAGCTAGATCTGCAAAAGGAGAAAACTTCTTTAAAAACAATGTGAAAGAAACTGTAATGTGATTTGAGTTCCTAGACGCAGAGGTTTAATGGTAAGGTGTGAGCCAGGTTTGGGTAGATGGCATTGATCTCATTTCTGATTATTTCAACACACCACGTGTTTACCAAATTTGCTTCCAAGCTTAATTCAAACTTTTCCATTGCCCATGCCCTGGCTGCGAGAAGGACCACCTCTTCCCATATGACCTCACATTTCAATCAAAGTCTGATCAGCAAGCAAGCTTTTAGCAAGTGAGGGTAATGTGGACTAAAATCAGAGCCTTTTCCATTGGTGGCCCCTCTTTTTGGGAATCATCTTTCAAAGAAGCCATCTCTGTTTCAGACTTCCCCAAAGGGTATAAAATAACATTACTTCAGCTGGCATTTGTTTGAGGAAGGCCTGCTCTGACTTAAATGTAGATCATGACTTTCTAACTATTCCATGTTGTTTATTGTAGTAGATTGATTTTTAGTTATAGTTTTACTGGAGGCTTTTATGGAACAGTTTGCTTACCTTATTTAAGTGCATTGAATGTGGGGAAAGAATCTACAAAGCTTTTAAATAAATAAAAAAAATAGGCCTGTCTTTTATAAATCTTGAGATCAAAATTCATCTCCTTGGGAATGAAGGAGGTATGTGAAAATGGTTAAGATTTCTACCTACCTAATGCTAGTTTATCCGAGAAGATCTGGTTCCTTCCTAGATCTGCCAATCTCTACTACAACCTACGGAAATTCCTTTTATTTCAAAGGACATTTTCCCAGCAAATGACAGTGTTAAACTAATGCAGAATTCCTGTGTCTGAAGGACAGTCTGTGATCCAGTCCATTGACTCCTGATTTCATTTAAACTGCAATTCATTATTTTCTTCCTGTGCTCATTCAAGAATCCATTGTTCATTACTTTTTCATCACTGTATGATTGGAACAATTTGTATCTGTCGCTTGTACATTGGCCAGATAATGAAATAATCATTTGCGCATCTACAACAGCGTTTTACATTTATTTTTCACAGTGCACTTCACTTCATTGGGTCATTTTATCACTCCGGAGCAAAATGTGGTCTTGTTTTAGCATTTAGTAGTTGGTAACAGTTTGCAGCTGCTGGTGTCGGGACACATGGCTGAATTTTGCCATCCTTTTGCCCCAAAATTGTTGCTGTTCTTCCATGCAGGGGAAGCAGCATGTGTTTTATCCAAGGAAGATCTGCCATCCTTTTGCCCCAAAATTGTTGCTGATCTTCCATGCAGGGGAAGCAGCATGTGTTAGTTTGAGTAGATGTAGATTAACCATCATGGGGGAGGGAGAGACTGTGTGAGCAGAAATTCCTCTGGGAGGTCAATGGGAAGATGATTGCTGATCTCTGTGTATTATGAAGAAGCCTCTTGGATGAGAAACCGGTGAATGGAGACAAGTGACAGCTCAAGACCTAACAGCATTAGCTCCTCCTACTCAACTCACTTAAAGTGATCTTTTACTGATCCCCACGTGATATAAACAGCATCAAATGCTTTCATGGAGTCATCTCTTTTTTATTTATGTTAGCTGCTCAGTCTTGCCTGTGTCTTGGTTTGCATGTTGGGAGGAAGCAGCTGGAATGCACAAGAGAATTCTGTTGCCATTCACTCCAGAGAGTAGAGTGTTAGAGAGTCCTTTGGCAGGATCTTGATGCAGGACAGCCCCAGGCTAAAAATCAGTGCCTTCAGCATGTATAGATTTGACTGCCTTGCTGGTTCTGCAAAGGAGCCTAATCTGCAGCGCAAAAGAATCATTGTAGCTGAAGCAGAGATGCCGCTTCCATTGCTTTGGTGGATTTGTAGCCAGGACCCTTCCCAGGTGATTGATTTGATTTATTTAATTTGTATCCCGTCCTTTTGGCCGAGGCCAGCTCAGAGCGGCTTACAGAACAGGGTAGAAATTCCAACAATACGTATAAAAACACAGCAACAGTTAATATAGATACAATATTAAAACCAAACAGATAATAAAGTGCTAGCTTCACTTTTAACATCAGCTCCATTGGTCTGCTTCAGTTGTTTTGGGGGGGTTGGCTTGGGCAATAATTAAAGGGACCAGCGGATCAGGGCTCTTCCACCACAGGGTGTCAATTGTTGTTGGTGATGGTAGTGGTGATCGTGGTGGAGGCCCCAAAGGCCTGGCAGAAGAGGTCCGTTTTACAGGCTCTGGGGAACTGTAGAAGGTCCTGCAGGGCCCTGACCTCCTCCGGGAGCTCATTCCACCAGAGTGGGGCTGACACCAAAAAAGCCCTAGCCCTCGTTGTCATCAGCCTGGCCTTCTTAATGCTCTGGAGGACCAGCCGATTCTGGGTCCCTGATCGCAGCGCTCTCTGGGGTACGTATGGGGAAAGGTGGTCCCTCAGGTATGTAGGTCCGTGGCCATAAAGGGCTTTAAAGGTAAGAACCAGCATTTAAAGGTAAGGTAAAGGTAAAGGTTCCCTTGCTCGAAAGCCAGTCAAATCCGACTCTAGGGTTGCAGTGCTCATCTCCGTTTCAAAGCCGAAGAGCCAGCGCTGTCCAAAGACGTTTCTGTGGTCATGTGGCTGGCATGACTAAACACTAAGGTGCACGGAACGCTGTTACCTTCCCACTGAAGTGGTACCTCTTTATCTACTTGTAATTTCTTGCTTTCGAACTGCTGGGTTGGCAGGAGCTGGAACTAGAGACGGGAGCTCACTCCGTCATAAGAACCACGCATTAATGCTACCAGGACTCTAGCAAGGTCTTCCCTGCTGGGGCAGGTGTCAAGACAGCTTGTAGAAGCCATCACAGGCAGGGCTTTATGTATTCTAAGCCAAGGTCATGCAATTTCTGCAAAGACAAAACTAGATTCTGTGGCTTGTGTATGTTTCTGTAGTCTTAAAATTTGTGATCAGGGTGCTAAAGGGACCAATTAATGTCCTATGAGATTATCCACCAATTAAGACTATTCACAGAGGCTCTTCTCTATGTGCTCCCATCTCAGAGGTAAGGTGAGGAAGACCACTAGACTGAACCTTTTCTATAGTGGTGCCTCATGTATGGAACTGCTCATCTGGTACCTACCCTCTGTAGGTTTATGACCAAACTAGTTTATTACGACAGCCACAGATGCCATTTTAGAGATAAATTCAGCCATATAAAAATGCTGCGAGGCCACAGTACAGTGGGAACAGAGGATATTGTTTCTCTACCCTGAGCCTTTTCAAGTGCCAAAACAGGATGACAAGATCCTCTGTTCCTGCTGTACCCCTCACAGCCTTTTAAAATGGCCAAATTTGTCTCTAAAATGGTGTCAGCAGCCACAGGTAGGATCTGGGGCTGCTGTAATGTCTAGTTTGGCCCTGAGGTGCCAGGTGAAAACCTTTGTTTCCACCCAGTCTTAGCTGTAGGCATCCCTTTGAGCACATAGCCAACTCTGTTGTGACCTAGGTGGGTTGTGATTAAAGCAAAGTCAACCATCTGGGGAGCTGAAGCTGATGATTATGCCATCAAGCAGATAAGAAGGTGGCATCTGATTGGCGAATTCATTTGCTTCTGTAAATCTATTTCTATCCAATTAGTTAAAATGGCACCTTACGTTATGTTCTCCAAATATCACATGTATTATTATGTAAAGGTTGAGTTAGTCATTATGTTGGAAAAGGTCAGGACTTGAATTTAATGCTGAAGGGAGACACTGTCTCCCATCAGCTCTTGGTAATTACTATGCAGCACATTAACTGGACCTCAGTTCAGAAGGATTAGGATGTCCTGCTTGTCACAGGGCTGTCGGCTGGTCAGACACCATGTTCGGGAACACTCTGGAAGTAGGATAAAAATGAAAGGATTGTCACAATTCTGCACTTAACCAGAGCATTAAACTGGTATTATCTCTAGTCCCATAAATATTCTAAATAATTTTTCTACTAGAGTCAGGGAGTAAAGGACACTCAGTCTTCACACATACTCCTGTACGAGGGCAGGGAGAGAGAAAACACCTCGCATGCATCATCCCATGAAACCTAGGAGAATGTCTGTTTTGTGTCGTCCACACACAGGAAGCTTGAGGTAATGAGACAGTACTCATGATGGAGAGAACAGGGTCCTCCAGGGATTGATATTGGGACTGGTGTTACAGAACTTGCGTATAATTGATCTGGAATAGCAGTGAATTGGCTGGGTTTGCAGATGACTCAAAATTGCTCAAATGGTGGAAGCCAAAGCGGATTGTAAAGGATCTCTTCAAAGTGGGTGAGCAATAAATGAGGTTCAGTTCAAGGAGAACTAGATCTACACATTATTGGATCTAGTGCTGTTGTAATTATGTATCTCCTGGATTAAAAATAGCACAATATCCAGTGAGGTGGAGATCCTACCAGTGTGTGAAGTGGGGCCCAGTGGAGCAAAAAAAGGATCCTCCTAACTTTACCTATCTCCCTTATAAATAAAAGCCGAATGGTGGTGGCACTTCTCTAGAACATTCCACACGCTCCAAAATCAGTTCGCTTTCTGATCTGTCATTCAGAGGGTCTCCCTATCCACTGGCTGCTTTGCCTGAGTCCTGCCTCCAACATTCTAAACATTTTGCTGTTCCTCCCCCCCCCCCCACAGCCAGTCAGAACACAGAGGTTATTTGCATATGCAGCCTCATTGGCCTTTGCCTCAGAACACAGA
>NW_015161967.1:252589-269583 GCF_001447785.1 Gekko japonicus
ATAGACTCAAATCAAATCAAATCAAATACCTTTATTGGCATACAATATTAGAAGCAATTCCCAATATTAATACAATCCAATAGAAATTATAAAATAGATAATCGTGGTAAAACCATTTCAAGGATATATCAGGCCTATAACATAACTCAAGTTATCACAAGATAGATTTGGCCATACAAAAATGCCTGAATTGTAAAATAAATTTGAATTCTAAACTTAAAATTGAGTTTTTTTTAAATTATAAATTAAGACTCATTAATCTGATCAGGGTCATTCTTCCGTTTTATAAAACCATGAAGAAACTTGGCGGTCAGTTCAATGATCTCCGGATCTCGTGAAGCAAGGAGATAATGTACCAAAGCCATAGACTCCACCCTCCAAACCAACTATTCCCTTCTGGGGGACCATCGTTGCCAATCTCCAGGTGAGGGCTGGAGATCACTCAAAATTACAACTGTTCTTTAGGTAGCAGAGATCAGTTCCTCTGGAGAAAATGGTGGACTCAGTGTCATTATACCATACTGAGGTCACCACAGCAAATTGACACTGAGTGTCCAAGGCCAGGGCACCCATCCAGAGCCTCTTTCTAGAGGTCGTTGTATTTATTTCCACAATGGGCCTTTTTCCTAGTATGAATATATAGCTGTATTATAAATAACAGCAATACCCTTAGCCTGTTGTGCTAAAAGAGGTGTGTTTCAGCTTGTTATAGCCGGAGGGAAGGTATGTGTGTGTGTCCTTTAAAAAAACTGTTTTTGTGTAACTGTCACACTTCATTAATTGGCTCAAGTTGATATATGGTCATGTCAGACACCTGAATAAAATAAGAAAAAAAGTGTGTGAGGTGGTGTGTGTGTGTGTGTGAAACCTCCAATAACAGATTGCTAGAATGTCCTCCTACACAAATTATACCTGTACATTAAAAAAAAAAGTCTCTTACTGAGTGGGTAACGATGCAAAGACGCATGAACACTTCCAATTGCATATCCAAGCCAAATTTATGACCATCTGCCAGTTGTGCTCAGATCTAGAAAAATTGTTCTTTGGGAGCCTGTCACAGGTAGGCTATGGGTGACTTAAACAGGGAGGGGGATTGAGAAATAAAAGGTCTAGGACTCTGAGGGATCGTGCTGCTTCTCCCTGATGTTAGCAATTTCCCATCATGCGATATTGCCAATCACTGTTACTAATATACCATGAAATTCAGTTGTATAACGCAATATGTGACCCAACCTCCCATCTCAAAGGTTTGTTACCCATAATCCTGCATGAGTCATTAGCTGTGTCAGTGAACAGGATGCAATTCATTGCGTTCTCCCAGCACTTCCCCCTCTGGCAAATAACGGACATATCACATAGTGCCTAATTCACTGGAGATGTCTGATTGCTGCGCTGTGAAATATATTCACCTCTCCAATGGCCTGTCGGGTCTCAATGGGACCACATAACAAGCTCATCTGTCTTGCTGCACACAGCTGGCTTCCGTTTTAGAGATCTGCAGTTGCCCCATCCAGCAAGTGTTCCCTCTAAGCTGAGTTAGTGTGAGCTAGCTCACAGTCTTTTAGCCTCCGGCTCACACATTTTTGTCCTAGCTCAGGAAGGATAGCTCCAGAGCAAACGAATTTATGCAGTAGCAAATCGCTTGCTCACAACCTTAATTCCAGTAGCTCACGAAGTAGAATTTTTGCTCACAAGACTCCACAGCTTAGAGGGAGCATTGGCTCTGACCAAACACTTCCTGAACTGATCATGGGGGAACCTTTCTTTTTTTGCAGAGCAACACTCCTCGCTTAGGATATGCTGGATTTACTGACTCAGTATCAGAACTAACGTCCTTTGCCACCTTCATCTGAGTCTTGCAAAGCCCCATATCAAATAGTATACAAAATTTTGACTACTTTATCTACCCCATTTACATGCGAAGAAGACAAGTCCTCCTATTGGGATATTTAGTTAATATAGCAGAGTTTGCCCAATTGTAGAAACGTGATAACTGAGTGTAGTAAATAAATCTCCCAAGAAGTATATTGCAAAAAAGGTAACGTTACATTTATTCAAGTAGATCCAGTTTACATTCATGTTGCAGTCAAAAGAAGAGAAAGAGGCCTAATCTAAAGAGTACTTTCCCTATCACAAATGGCCAGCTTGTCCGGCATCATGTGTGGAAGAGTATGAGGTTATTGTCTTTACAGGAGAGACTTGCAGAGACACGTGTCTCCATGGAAGGCCATCTAAAGTGAGTGAGAGGCCAGAAAGGGAGGGAGGAGGAGTCAGAGGGAATCTTATTCAAGGAGATAATACCTATACACCCTTAGAGTGATGTAGTACCCCCCCCCCCATGTCAAGGCATGCTGAGTCACTCACACCAACACCTACACCTACACACACACACTCACCAGGAATACCATAAAGAAAAAATCAGGGGTTGTCTTAAATTTGTATACAAGTTATAGGTATGTACAATAATAAATATTGTTTACCAACTTTTCTTAAAGTGGTTGCCTTACATTCAGGGCTGTGTTTGTTTAGGGTAAATACAGTAATTGGTGTTACATTGTGTCCTGCATTGAAGGCTTGAAGTGAGTAGCAACTAACAGTTTGGTGTAGTGGTTAAGTGTGCAGACTCTAATCTGGGGGAACCGGGTTTGATTCCCCACTCCTCCACTTGCACCTGCTGATGTGACCTTGGGTCAGTCACAAGCTCTGGCACAGCTGTCCTTGAAAAAGAGCCGTTTGTGTCAGAGCTCTCTCAGCCCCACCCACCTCACAGGGTGTCTGTTGTGGGGAGGGGAAGGGGAAGGAGTTTGTAAGCCGCTCTGAGACACCTTTAGGTAGTGAAGGGTGGGGTATAAATCCAATCTCCTCCTCTTCTTCTTCTTCTTCTTCTTCTTCTTCTTCTTCTTCTTCTTCTTCTTCTTCTTTCTTCTTTCTTCTTTCTTCTTTCTTCTTTCTTCTTTCTTCTTTCTTCTTTCTTCTTCTTCTTTCTTCTTTCTTCTTTCTTCTTTCTTCTTTCTTCTTTCTTCTTTCTTCTTCTTCTTCTTCTTCTTCTTCTTCTTCTTCTTCTTCTTCTTCTTCTTCTTTCTTCTTCTTCTAACAAAAGCAACCTTCCCTCATCCCCCAAACCCCTGACTCCACACTAGGATAGAACATAGTTGAATTAATTGACATATTTTGCCATTCTTTCTGAAATTATCCTTGAACTTCAAAGGCCAGCCCAGTGAGCTAGGCCTCAGGACGTTTCCCAAGGACCCACAGGCTTACAGGCTTTTGGCTTTGCCTCTCAGGTTCCCTCTTCTGTATCATCTAGGCCTGAATTTGAAAATATATCCATGTCTTGATTTATTATACCCCTTTTGGAGCAGATTATGTATAGTTTCTGGGTGGCCTCTTTTTCAGATAATTTATAAGTCCTCTCATCTTTCTTTGTTCTTTGTAGTGTCTGCTGCTTGCACCTCAAATCCTACAATTTTCTTCTAAATGTATAAGCATACAGGAACTGAGACCTTCTCCGACCTCTCACATCCCCACAGGTAATAGGCAGTGTTGAATAACCCTCTAGACTTGTGCTGTGCTTCATACTTTGGGAAGGGCTCCAATGAACCAGACAATGGTATTTACATGTCATTTCTGGATTACCATTGTGATGTATATATCTGTGTATACCTTTAAGTGAGCCCACAAGAGCTAGGTTGAGGTCACATGTGCCAGAAAAAATGGGGGGGAGGAAGCGAGGCTATTTCCGCCAGAGGAATTTGAGCCAGTTGCGTGATCACACAACCCTTGGAAGCTGCGGGTACAGCCCGCCAATGCATGATCAGACACAACTGCGGGTGAGTCTGAGGTTTTTTTGCCGTTTGTTTCTGAGGAAGGAATCGATTAATCACATCTCCGCACCAAGGGCTCCCTATGGAGTTTGCGATGATGCGCATACTGAGAAGGGGGGGGGACAACGGCATGGAGTCGGGATGGCCTGATCAGACCATTCCGATGCCATGAGAGCGCGCTGGAGCGATTAGACAGGGGAAAGTCTATCCGTTTTCTACCGGATTTTCCCCGGTGTCTTTTAACTCCACTTCTGCGGAAGAGCAGAATGGGTTGCCGACAGCTGTGGGGTGCTTCCCAGATGTTGTTGTCTGATCGTGCTGTGAGGCAGGAAAAGTGGATTTTGGGAATAACTCATCATTGAGACCCTAATGTTATGAGTCTTTTTGTCTGCTAGTCAAAAATAGGCTTTACTTCTTTGCTGCTGAACTTTGTTGCTGAACCAGACATGAACTTTGTAGAAAGCTAGCTTGCGGTCAACATCTTACTGGAACACCTGCAGTATTTTCACAGAAACAGTTTGGTAGGTACATTTCAGAGAAAAACCACAGCTTCTGCCTAGTAACAGAAAGGTCAAGGAACTCTTAAGCACAGCACAGGCGTAATTAAGCTGATAAATATTAACTGACACACCTCTACATAGATAATGCCTGTAGGGGAGGGGTCTCACTTAGGTCTTATTCTATGTGTGTATTGGTTGCAGTCTTTGTGTGGGTTATCTGCCCCAAGTTCAATGTTTCTGGTAAGAGGTTTTTTTCCCCCTTCCTCACAGCATTGTGGTGCATTCATGCATGTCTGGGGAATTCCCTGGCTTTTCTCTGATCTGAAGGGAGATCTGAGAGATAAGCTTAACCCGTCCACCACACGTAAATGATATTACAGCCGGCGTGTGATTAAAAAACTACTTCTTAATGAGTAGCACCATTGCTTAGTAGTTTCAGCATCACAGCTGGATTTATGCAGGAACTAACTAAACTATAGTTTAGGTCCTCACATGGCAAGAGTCTTCTAAATACAAAAGAATCACTACACATTACTAATAGGTACCCTGTTTCCCCGAAAATAAGACCTACCCCCAAAATAAGCCCTAGCAGGATTTCTATGCATTTGTGATACGGTATAAGCCCTAGTGTGTCTTCTTGAGAAAAAATAAATATAAGACAGTGTCTTATTTTCGGTTTAGGGCCTCAGCATGTCTTCATCTGATCTTGACAGTGCACAGGAGGCTGAGAGAAGAGAACTTTCATTATCATGGTTCCTCTAAAGCTTCCTTGATGTTTTGTGAAGGAAAGAGCTGGAACTTCCAGTCCCTTGGTGTTGCCATGAAGCCAGAAAAGAACAGTGGTAGAATCTGTGGCAGCTGGATCAGCAAGAGGCTTCTTGGAGAACAGGCCATCCAACATTTCACAGAAGAAAATGCCATGCTTGTGACATCATACCAAGCATCATATCCAGAAAAGTCTTCTCTCCTCAGCCTGATTGCAGCTACCCTAATTACACATAGTTGGCTTTTAAATTCTCTGCTGTATCCATTTATTCTGTAAATGTTGTCTTGCATTGCTTTAAAAAGAAAGTTGGAGCTGCTCCTTTTGGTTTAAAGATAGTCTAAAAAGACATAAAATTATGCCACAATCTATTATCAGCTTTTAGCATGATTACTATTGTTATTTATTATTCATACCCTAACCTTCTTAAATGAACCCATGGGTACAGATCCATTTAGGAGGGAAAAAGAAAGGATATCATGGAGTTTCACCAGGATGTAAGCAACAAATTGCACGATACTTTAATGCCCATGTATCCGTGTTTTCATGCCTTTTGTGTGCATTAGAGATGAGATGGGTCTGCCATCATTCCCAACTCAGATAATTTAACTGCTAAAGACCCCCCTCAGGGAGGGAATTGGGATTTGTGAAAGGAATGACAACTCTATCCATTACATAATCCCCAAATGCAAAATTAGGGAAAACATAGGGGAAAAGTTACCATGGAAAAGTCCAGAAAATTGAGACTATCCCTGATAACAAGGGGAAAGTGCCCAAGGAACAAATGATTTAGGAGAGGAACAAGTGTGAGGGTGGCACCTTTAATCATCTGCTCCCCATGAATTATATCACATAGGAAAGGTGTAAATATCGTAAGTATACCTTGGACACTGCGGCTGCAGTCACACGAGCAGTTTGTGGTGATATCATTGTGGTACCTTTGTGGATTTAAAGAACACGATCAGACAGCAACATCTGCCTTCCATGCCCCAGTCGTCGCCACTCTGTTCTGCCTCGCTTTGGAAGCAGAGTAATCAGGCTCCAGGGAAAGTCCAGTGTTTATGGATATCAGCGCTTTCACCCCACATTTCCAGATGTCTGAACTCCCCTGGTGCGAGCTCAACCCAGTTGGGAAGTCTGATCACTTGGGTCCTTTTTCACTCCTTGTATTGTTGTTGTTTTTAAATCAGTTATGTGCATATTACTGCATCTTTGTGTGCACTAGCAAGCTTTCAGCTGTCTTCTGAGGCGGGGGGAGGGGAGGGAAGGGCAGGTTGAGAAGCCTCCTTTGTCTCTTTCATGCCAGTTCCTCTGCCTACATCTTTGCAGCACATAGGGTGGGAAATGGGTTAATTGAAAACATTAGTTGTTTTTTTTTGCAGGGGGGGAGGCAGCCTACTCCAGCTGTCAAAACAGAGTGGTGCTTTGAATAAGCAGTTATGCGCATATGCAGAAGACAAATGAAAAAAAGAAGCCACCCAACCACCCATGCTGTGGTTGCCCCGCAGCAATACTCTGAATGGTCGACCACTGGGTAAGTGTGCAGTAAGTCTGCTTCAGGATGTGCTGTCTGATCACCCCTCCCCGCAATGATTTAAACCACCACAGAGGCACCGCCAGATCGCACCAAGCCTCCAGTGTGACTGCAGCCTGAGTGTGGAATCTGTGTGGAATGTTGTGGTTAGGCCGTTTTAAGAACATGCACTATTCATTTAAAATTTTTAATAAATAGTTTTGATTAAGCTGGATGAAAGTTTGTTTGGTGGCTCAAGGAGCTGGAGCATGGTATTTTTCATAGAAGCAGGGCAGTGGGGAGGCCCTAGCAATTTTGGTACATCACTGGCAGATCTTGGAAGACCAGGGTAGAGTCAACAGGGGGAAATATTAAGACCCCAGCTTAAAACAAACAAACAAAAATCAATGGCCAGATAAAAACCTGACAGGTTATTTATTTATTTATTTACTCAATTTGTACCCCGCCCTCCCCGCGAGCAGGCTCAAGGCGGCTCAGGTAAGTAACCTGAGTTGTGTCCTCTGGCCCACCAGAGCTAATCCTGCAATTTACTATTTATTTATTTATTTAACATTCGACTTTTACCCCGCTCGAACCCCTCCCATGGGGTCTCTGAGTGGCTTACATAGTAGATCATCCCTATCTATGGGCACATATATTATTAGGGGGGGGACTGCCTACCAGCACCCAGGGGGATTCGGCTTGATGTTTCGTCAGCCTGCTAGGATTACCAACTCAGGTTTGGTAAATTCCTGGAAATGGGGGGGGGGGGGGTTTCGGGGGGGGGGGGGCCATCATACAGTCCACCCTCCAAAGCAGCCATTTTCTTCAGGTCAGCTGATCTCTGTAGCCTAGAGATCAGCTGTAATTCCTGGAAAACTCCAGATTGCTCATACAGGTCTGCAGTCGCAGAGCCTGATGAAGAGATAGCTGCTAAATTGTTGTTTATATGGGGGGGGGCAAGGTCTTCTCAGGAAGTGAGAACTTAAACCCTACAAAAGGAGGTAGTTCAGGGGGGGTATTAAGCATTAAAGAGGCCACGGAAAGCTTATTGTTGAAGAGGGTTTTTATACCCCACATTTTTCTGCCCTAAGGAGTCTCAAAGCAGCTTACAATTGCCCTCCCTTCCTCTCCCCACAACAGGCACCTTGTGGGGTAGGTGAGGCTGAGGTAGTTCTGAGAGAACCGTGACTGGCCCAAGGTCACCCAGCAGGCTTCATGTGGAGGAGTGGGGAATCAGAGCTGGTTCTCCAGATTAGTGTCTCCCCTCTTAACCACTACACCACACTGGCTCTCTTATTGGCCTTCTTCTGGAAATGCTAGTTTTCCACAATCAGTAAGGATTCTTGCTGTTAAGTATTATGAAGAAGAGGCCATATAGAAAGTATGGAACTGTAACTTAAACTAATACCATAAAAGGAGTCTTTGGACAAAACCTTGAAGAGAATTGGTTGTTAGTATGAGCTAAACTAAACTAGTGTTGGAAAGTAATTCCTGATACAGCACACCAGGAGGGCCAATACAGTACATTTCCTGTGTGCAATTTGTATACATTGAATTGTCCTTAAAAGCCCTGTATTCAGGGCTCTAGTCGGGGGGGAGCTCTCAGGTACGGAGCTCCGGAAGAGAACCTCTAGGGGGGGTTGGGAATGAGGATGAAGCAGGAGGGTAAGTAGCCGGGCCTTCTGACACACTTCCGGTGATGTCAGGGGGTGTGGCCTTCTGTCACTTCCGGTGATGTCAGGGGGCGTGGCATATGCAAATAAGTTATGCTAATGAGTTATGCTAATGAGCTCCGGCAGCTCTTTTTCTACAACAAGACCCCTGCCTGTATTTATTTTGATAAATGATTAGGAGATGCCAATTATCTTACTATCTCAAATACAAGCCTTACTAGATGGCTTCTGTTGATTCACCTCTGTCTTTTTAAACAGTTCTGAAACTTTTCCAACTCCAGAAGCGGAGGTGTGGAGATGGATTTTCCCCTCTCTGCCCTAATGAAAATTCTCTTCCACCCCCCTCTCTTTTCAATGTCCACAGTCAGCTTGAGACCTCTGTTGCTCCCATTTCATTTTCTTTGTCTCTCGTCCTCTTTTTTGTTTGACAGTTTGGTGCCTGCAAAAACGTTTAAGGATTGGCAAACGGTCACTGTGTAAAGGGCAGGATCCACCAGCACAGCACAAGGGGAAAGTGGCTGCCCAGCAAGGTGCAGAGGAATCCGCTGGCAGCCAAACACAGGAGCCTATTAATTTTGTCTCACCTGGGCTCCAGTCAGAGGCTGTTGGGTCTGCACACATGGCGGAACCTTTGTCATTAAAGCTGAAGGCAGCCACATTCATCCAGTGCCGGTGCCCTCAGCGACAGCTTGTCAGCCCTGCCCACTCCCTCCTCCTCCACCTCTTTGCAGGGCCATTTCAAGCAGACCTTCTCTGGTACCAGTTTATTTCCCCAAACACTAGCAGCCCTGCAGGGCTTGTTCAGATAACAAAATGTGGACAGGATCCATTTTGAGATGCTTGCGGAGGAGAGAGGAACGGGTGAGAACTGCACATTCATAATCATGAGTGGGTTGGTTTTATTAATATGTTGTTGAAATGTTTCTGTCCTGATTTTCTAGCATCCCAATCAGTCTGGCAGAGTATGATCACATGTCATAAAATCACCCGGGGGGGGGGATGAAGATAGAACAATATGAGCATCATAAAGAAATGTCTGGTCAACTGCTGGCCATGAGGGGGAAATGGAGCTGTTGTAGTAGGTCCTTAGATAATGAGATGATTTTATTTATTTTTTTCATATTTATAGCCCACCCTTCCTGCAAGCTGGCTCAGGGCGGGTAACAACATTTCAACAATACATTAAAATGGTGTCACGGCCCAAGAATACAATTGGCTGGTTGTGAGAGAGTCCCTGGCCAGTTGATAACAAATTAGTGATAGCCAGCTGTTAATAAATGGGTGACAGAGACCTCAGGGAGGCCATAAATTAATTGTACAGAAGTGTAGGAAGATTTGTTTTTTGCAGGTCTCTGTTCGCACTGACTAAAAATATAGCGCTGAAAGGGATCCCAAGGGTCATCCAGCCCAACCTCCTACACAATGCAGGAAATTCACAGCTACTTCCCCCGCACTCCCCCAAAGACCCTTGCTGTATGCCCAGAGGAAGGTAAAAGACTTCCAGGATCCCTGAGCCAATCTGGCCTGGAGGAATATTCCTTCCTGACTCCAAAGTGGTGATCAGCATTATCACGGGCATATAAGAAAGGGCCACGAGAGCTGATCTCATCCCTTCTTGCCCTTTCTTTGAAGGTATATCACCCTGATTTTATGGCAGTAGAAACCACGTGTATCATGTTTCAGTAAGTTTTCATAGTACATAAATATTTGCTCTGAAGCCCTGCTTCCTTTTGGGCAGTGACATTTTTTTCTTACCAAAGAATGAGAAACACACACACACACAATGTGTGACTTTCACAAGAAGGAAAAAGAATTCTCTACCTTTCGCCACTCAACATGGCAGGAAATGAAGCATTCAGCAGCTGGGCACAGTGTTAATTGGAGCTAATTATAACTCCTTTGGCCTGGTTTGACTAATAAAAAAAAATGCTTCAGGAAATATCATATGTTCTCAAGTGCTGGAGATTTTGACAGAATCAACATGTGTACCATGGCACAAGACATGAGATTTAAATTGGTTTGCATTTCTGCTTTAGACCCCTGGAGTTACCGGCTTGTTGGCAGACAGGAGTACTGCGGAGTACTGTGGAGTGAGGGGGAGGCAAGAACAGGGAGAGGAGGTGTCGATACATCATCTCCCACTATGTTGGGGCATTTAAAAGATACATTCCAATCAAATTAATTTCAGCATTTGAACAGGTAAACCGCAATCATTTCCATGTTAAAATGGAAACGTCAGTCTGTTCCAAGACTGCCTCAATACAGGCTTTGCGAAAGCGCGGGGATGTTGAAACCATTTATTTGCATACTTTAAATGTCTTGCTTGTCCCTCAGACCAAAGATCATTTGAAGCAGCTTTAATAAAGAACTGTGCTGAATGGCAGAGGAAGACCTAAGCTGGAGAGCCAAAGAGTCACTTGCTGTTTTTTTAATTCCATTTTCTATTCTTTAAAATGAGAATAACAGAATAACTGGCAGATCCAAGTGCAGGAACTGCTAACTTTAGGGGCTGAAGCTGCCCAGGACTGGAAGGAATCTGGTATTTGGAGGAGGGTAGACAGAAGCTGGTTTAGGGATGACAGGGGAGGGAATTGAGTGAGTCCAAGTGCTGAGTTTGTGCTCTGGCTCAGATGGAAATTAAAGGTGGGTTTTGGTGCCAGAAGGTGACTCTTCCCCTTTCTCCCGCGTCATGTTCAGCTGCCAGAAGTGCTCTAGTACCAGGTTTGATTCCCCACTCCTCCACTTGCACCTGGCTGGATGACCTTGGGCAAGCCGTAGTTCTGATAAGAGCTGTTCTTGAAAAAAGAGCAGTTTCTGTCAAGAGCTCTCTCAGCCCCACCCACCTCACAAGGTGTCTGTTGTGGGGAGGGGAAGGGAAAGGAGTTTGTAAGCCACTATGAGACACCTTTGGGTAGTGAATGGCGGGGTCTAAATCTAATCTCTTCTTCTTCTTCTAGTAGTCCCAGCCCCTGCTTCTGGTGGATTTTACGCCCATCCCATTTGACAACAGAATAATATATTTTCAGTTTAACTATAAAGGGGGAAACCCTTGGAGACAATGAGACAAGCTCCCTGCCCCACATGCTAGGAACATAGATCAAGATGGGTAACTGTGTTAGTCTGTCTGTAGCAGTAGAAAAGAGTAAGAGTCCAGTAGCATCTTAAAGACTAACAAAACTTGTGACCGGGTATGAGCTTTCATGAGTCAGTGAGTCACGAAAGCTCATACCCTGCCACAAGTTCTGTTAGTCTTTAAGATGCTACTGGACTCTTGCTCACTAGGAAAAAAGTGTTCCAGGAGTAATTTACTCCTTTTGAATTTCTTCTGCCCTTGTCTGCGGCAGCTCACGTGGAAACAGCTTCCAGATTCACTGCTGAGACACTGCCTGCTCGGTCTCAAAGTCAGGAAAGGAAACTCTTGGCAGCTCTGTAGACTTCAGTGATGAAAAAAATCTGGATATTGTTAAGTCATGAGCTTTATATTATTATTACTAATTATTAATTGACTAATTAATTTTAACTGCCAAATCCAGATGGGGCACTGGAAGAATAATGCATCGCTTTACATATTCTCATCCAATACATATTTCAGCATTACATATGTCATGGAAATTTGCTGGTTCGTTTAGCATTCATAATCATTTTGTATGGTAAACTATAATTGCATATGTAATTGCATATTCCACCTGTATTAATGTACCAGAAGTCATGAGTAACAGGCATGAGCATAACAGGCATGGGCCCTGCCCGTGTGGATGAAAGGATGCACCACACATGTCATAAGGCAGATGTTCATCCAGGTATTCATCTGCATCCACAGCAGCTAAACAGCACCGGGTTCAGCATGTGGATCTCTCTTTGCTGGATTAGGGCATTACCTGCCTTTTTGCATGTGCAAGCATTTTATGTGTGTGTTTTATTGTTTGCAGAATTCTGATTGCCTCAAACTAGCACATACACTTCTTGCCTTGATATTCCTGGCAGGACGGCGTGGAGCGGCACACAGTATTCAGGAAATTAAATGTTGTTTTTAAATTAAAGGCATTTGTTATTACAAGATACAAGATTCTGGACAAAAAGCCTTATTCAAAAAGGAAGAAAGAAAAGGATACGAAAAAATAATGGAAGACAGGCTTATCAAGGGCTATCAGTCATGATAACTGAATGGAACTTCTGTGTACAGAGGCAGTATATCTGCTGTCAACAGGGAAAAGGCATAATCTTCTTGCCTCGATTCTGACTAGGGATGGGCAGGAACCCCCAAACAAACCCTTGTACAAGCACAAACCAGGCCAATTTATGGTTCATGAACCAGGGGTTCAGGAGAACATGTCTCCCATGATCCGCCAACAAACCTCCGTGTTTTTCATGGGAGACACGTTCTTGTGAGGTTCATGGGAGACATGTTTATTTATTTATTTTATTTCTTTATAGTCAGTTTTATACCCCGCCCTCCCCACAAAGCAGGCTGAGGGCGGCTTCCAACAACAAACACAACAATACAGAATAAAAACATAAATAATACAGAATTAAAACACAGCATTTAAAATAGTACATTACAAATATCAGAATACTGGCGGCAGTTAAAAATCAAACAAATAAAGTGCATTCCAACAAAGTGCTTTGGAGTTATTCCAGATAAAGTTTTTAGATGTTATTCTGCTCATTCATAAGGCAGCTGCTTGATGTTAACATTACGGGCCATGCACTAGGCATGGGCCGTGCACATGTTCTTCAAATGCCTCCAGAGCTTACTTCCAGTTTTGGCCTTTGGAGATCACTCAGGCGGGGCTGTGGGATGCTGGTGGGCTCCAGCGGTATTTAAATGTCCCCAGGGGGCATTCTACCACCTCCCAAACTCCCAAACTGAACGAACCACGAGCAGGTTCAGGGAACAGAAAAGTTCATGTAAGTTCTTGGTTCGTTTAATCAAACGAACCACGAACCACAATGAACCACGATTTTCCCAGTTCGTGCCCATCTCTAATTCTGACCTTCTGGTAACATCTGCCTGGTATTGTTGGAAAGAGAACATGAGGCCTTGGTTTAAACTTGCCATGGCAATTTTATGCTCTTATGTCAACTGAATGATAAACAATTTTGCAGGAGTTTTCCAGCTTTTTTGTAAAAAGGGTTATACAAGTGCATCTGTACTGAAGGGACAATGAGAGTTTGGACTCTAAAGAGGCTGACATCTAAAGTGATTGAAGTATACCAAGTGTCCATGTGTACATCCTTATTGCCTTCTCTCCCACCCCCTTGCCTTCAACCCATGTTGGTCCCTTGCACTCCCAAACGACTCTTGGGAACAGTTGCTAAAGCAGTTAAGTCCACCTTTGTGTAGACATGCTCTAAAACTGATGGGGAAAGTGTTGAGGTGTTTTTTTCCAGTGTTTTCAATGTAATTAAAATATGGATCACAGGAGCAAACCAGTGCTTCTAAAGCTAATTGCTAAGGGATCTCAGGAGACAGGAGGAAATCAATGTGGTTGATGAATTCCCTTTTAATCTAACAGTTCAGGACAATTTCTTCTTAATGATCCTTACTAATTTTTGTACATAAAGTAACCATGAGTTCAGTCATTAAGCCAAGCACTTTTGCAAAACTAACAGGGGGCCCAGATGGGTGAGAAATGCTGCTTTCCTGAATGAGTGGGAAACTGGGATGGTCTTCCACACCATGTTTTGCTCCCTTTTAACAAGACTTGCACTTCACAGGACATCTCCTTTGCAGTGGCCTCTGAGAACATTCCAAGTGCATTCTGTTAAATGCTGACAGTGGAAGTAGAGTTTTAAGCAGAGTTGTACACTTTTCAGTCTATGGGTAGAAGTCAATGGGCTTAGAAGGGTGTAGCTCATTTTACGATTGCACTGTGAATAACTGCAGCTAGAGAGAGCTTCATACCTGGGATTAGGGGGCTCTATAGGCAGAAGGTACGTTTTCCAGACCTTCTTTATTATGTCTAATGCTAGAAGCTGAATACTAAGTGCCTGACAGTGACCATTTAACAAAGCAAAACAAACAAAAAAAGATGCTAGTAGAGCTGAGGGAAGGTTTGGATTACCATGGTTTCCACGGTTTAAAGCGAAAGGCTTTGTTAGGATGGAGCACCCTACCATATATAATCCTTTAATTATGCACCTGAGCTATTCATCCTGTGATAATCCTGCCTCTTGCTTGACTCAATGGAACCTGTGGCATCAGATGGCTGTCTGATACCCCCTCCTTCCTCTGCTGGGTGGAGTTATCTTTTTGTTTTGAAGTGGAAATTTTCCACTCAAAGGACTCTCCTCAAGTTTGCCCGGCTTTCCAGCTGCCCGTTTCTACCACTTCAAGATCAAACTATGTTCCTCTTACCCACCACCACTTCAGAATTAATTATAAACATGGAGAAACAAATCATACCTTTTAAAAAACACATGAACATTTGAAACAAATTACACTCCCACAATAGCTAATAATACAGCTGCTGGCAAGCCACTGATAAAAGCCAGGGAGTGTATGAAAAGTGTTAAGGAGGGAAAAGTGAAAATTCTCTTTCTTTGTGGAAACATATTTACCAAATACCTCCTCCAGATCTCTTCCCCCATATGTAAAGGAGGAGGAGAAAGGTTTTGTGCTTGCAAGCTGTCCAGACTAAAATGGTAAATGAACCAAGAATTCTGATCTATACAACTGAACAAACCATGTGCATAAGTTATATTAATGTGGGATATGTGGGAGGTGCCAAAAGTCAGTGACAGAGAACATTTGTTTCGCATGCAGAATGTTCCAGATTCAACCCCCAGCATCTCTGATTAAAGGGATTATGGGTAAGGCTGTGCAAAAAAATAAAATCGGTATTTTTCGGATTTGGGTTCATTGGACCTGAAAAATATAATTAAATACTGAATTTCCCAAATACCAATACTGGTATGGTTTTTGTATTCAGGTAAAATTCAAGAATCCTGAATTTTTCAGGTCCATTATATCCTATGGGGCTATTGAAGTCAATGGCAAATCCTCCCTGGGGTACATTCAATGGTCTGGGGAGGCTATTTTTGAGGCAAACTTGCAGCATAGCTGCTGGAGCCTCTCCTCAAAAGAACCCCCAAGTTTCAAAAAGATTGGACCAAGGGGTCCAATTCTATGGGCACCCAAAGAGGGTGACCCCATCCTCCATTGTTTCCAATAGGAAAAATGGGTAACAGGACTGAGAATCAGAGCCAATCAAAGTAGGCAATACTGCTTTGTATAGACCAATGATCTGAATATTGGGCAGCTTCAGAGGTTGATAACACAACTCTTGATGGATACTTTCATATTTAGATCTCATGAATGTGTGTGTTCCAGAAGTGGAGGATAAAACATTTTCAGACCTATCATATTTTATCTATTCCATTACTAAATTTATACCTGCGTGCTCTTTTTAAAGACTCTTGCAGTGGCTAATATCCTGTTGAAATAAAAATTATTTAACTAATTGTATCCCGCAATGAAAAGAAGACAGATCATATTTTTTAAATTATAGAGATCTGCCTTCCCTGCACAGCACATAAAAGTCTAAAGAGGAAAATCTTAGTCTGTGTCAAAATGAGTTTTATTCATTTATTTAAAATATTTAGTATATACCACTTTTCAGTCATAGACTCAAAGCTGTTTCTAGGTATACTGACAATACTATAAACATTAAAAAATGAAAACCAACAGCAGAAGATTCAAACAGTCAGTGGAACAAAAGGTTCCTTTCCAAACTATAAAATTAAAAGAAACCAAAAAAATAATTATCAGTGGATGGAGTGAGTTTAGGAAGAGGAGTTTTGCCACCGATACAGATCTGGTTATGGTTTGTCTTACCTAGGATAGGTCAGCTTGGTAAGCAGCATGAAGGCTGTGGTCAGACATGCCATAGTGCGGTTGGGATGTGCTTCTGATTTCATCCAGTGTTTTTGGACACAGAGAGGTTTGAACAGACATCCCATAAAAATCCGCTTTGCTGCGGGCTCACCCCATCATTGATTGATCAGACACAGCAGTCAGGCACGTTTAAAAAAATTTCCTGTCCTTTGTGCATGTGCATAACTGCATTTCTGAACCACCATGCAGTGATCTCTGCATGTTGGCTTTCACACATGCACTTTACCGTGTCCATGAGTCCAAACTCTGCTTTGACAGCTCACTGATCCTTCCGCAGAGTACTGTGGTCTCGTTGGTTCACGATAAGCCGTGGTTGCCCACCAGAAATCACTCCCTTTCCTGCTCATTTTCAAATCTAGGCTAGAGATGGAGATGGAGTTGGTGGCTGGTGTTCTCGGGCTGTTGTCCTAAGCCATAGGAATCATCACCCTGTGCATGGTGCTCTTGTGCCATCAGCAGGGGTCATTTCATAGAAAAAGAGGTGCAGGAGCTCATTAGCATAACTTATTTGCATATGCCACACCCCCTGACATCACCGGATGTATGTCAGAAGGCAACACCCACCGCTCAGGCTCCACTGGACTCTTTTGGATTGCTAGCTATTGGGGGGGGGCACATAGATCTGCCCTGGCAGAGGACGGAGAGCTTGTACCTCAATAAACCTTGTTGTTAAAGGTGCCATTGGACTGTTATGGATTGCAGCTATGGGGAGGGGGAGGTGCAGATCTGCCCTCACAGAGGATGGAGAGCTTGTACCCGAATAAACCTTGGTCTTAAAGGTCCCACCAATTGACTATTTTGGATTGGAAAGGAGGGAAAGA
>NW_015161967.1:270213-291460 GCF_001447785.1 Gekko japonicus
AGAGAGAGAGAGAGCAGCCATCCCAGCAGAGCAGCCATCCCAGCAGACACGGGGCAGTCCAGATGCCGGGCTTACCTGCCAGCTGCTGCTCACTTCCCACTGCCTTGGAGTGCCCCGACGAGGCCTCCCGCCTGGCCCAAACTCTGCTTTCTGCAGGAAAGCACCTCCTTGACCACGCTGAAGCTGCTCGGGCACCCGCAAAGCTCCTCCTGACCTGGCTGTGCCCCCACCAATTGCCAGCCGCTTGGGAGCCAGGGAGGGCCCCACGGCTGCAGGCCTCGGGACAGGCGTTTTCTCTCTCCTTCCCTGCAGTGCATTGCTATGGAGGGCAGCCGTGGGAGACCGGGAAGAGGAAGGGGATGGGACCAGACTGCGAGGCAGGGCGCGCAGGGCGGCCGAGGCAAGTGGCAGCTTCCCGGCAGATTTGGAGCGGGGTGGGGTGAGGAGGGTGGAGGCGACCTGGAGGTGGCGTCCCTCCCACCTTTGGCTACCTGTCCCTCAATGAGGCTGTTTCTCCTTCCCCGCCGGTCTCGACTTGTTTGGCTGAGTGCCAAGGTTTTCTGAGGGGCAGGGCTTGCTGCATGTGCCCGACCCCTGGGTTCCTTACTGCAGGAGCGTCGCTCCGGTGAGCTCCTGCAGGAACCGAGCCCTGGCCATCAGCATCAGGAGCTGACACATGTCAGCAGAAGGTGGGCGAATATGTGGTTATGCACATATCACTAAGCAGTGGGGGGAATGGTGCTGAAGCAGGGTAAAATGATCACACCACCCCAACGGCTTGAGAGTGCAATTGGTTGATCAGACATCCATCAGGACTGGCGACAATCATCAGGACCGGACTTTCCCTGATGGCTAATGACCCTGACTCAAGGATGGGTGAAGATGGGGTGCAAATGAGAGCCAGTTTGGTGTAGTGGTTAAGTGCACGGACTCTAATCTGGGAGAACTGGGTTTGATTCCCCACTCCTCCACTTGCACCTGCTGGATGACCTTGGGCAAGCCATAGTTCTGGCACAGCTGTTCTTGAAAAAGAGCAGTTTCTGTCAGAGCTCTCTCAGCCCCACCTACCTCACAAGGTGTCTGTTGTGGGGAGGGGAATGGAAAGGAGTTTGTCAACCGCTCTGAGACTCCTTTGGGTAGTGAAGGGCGGGGTATAAATCCAATCTCTTCTCTTCTTCAGGTGTTGGCGTCTGATCGTTCACACTTTAAATCCACCAGGCAACAGCAAGGATATCGGATCAAAGAGCACGTCTGATTGCAGCTAACGTTAACAAAAATTCTAGTGCTGTTTAGATAGGGAGACTTGAAGAAAAGACAGTGAAGGAAACAGTGTAAAGAATAAAAGGACCCAGAAAGTCTTGAGTAAGGAACACGTACATGACCTAGAGACATAACTGTACAGAAATAGAGAGGTTACATTATGGAAAATGAAGTTACACAGTTAGGACATAGTTTAAATATCTGACGAAGGGAGCTTTGACTCTTGAAAGCCTGGAAATCTTGATGGTCTTTAAGGTGTTTTGGACTCAGCTAGCATCCATGAATCCTACAGAAAGTGGTTAAGAGTTAGAGTTAGGGATGTGCTTCTTAATGTTGTTATTCTTTGCTTAAGTTATTCTCCTTAAATCATCAATAAATACTAAAACTAAATCAATCCCTCCCTGTTGAGCTCAGTGATATCAGTTGAACATTCTACATTTCCATCTATTTCAGCAGTTTTATGGTCTGCTTCTAGCCTGTGGACTGTTTTGTGAACATCGTTTTAAGTTGCTGCATGTTGTTCTACCCTATTTTTATACCATGGCTTGTTTTTATGCTGTGTGTGTGTTTTAATGGCTTGTTTTTGTGTTGCAGTTAAATGATTTTATGTACCTTTTTTGTGAGCTGCCAAGAGGTGGCATATAAGTTTTCTAAAGGAATAAATAAATAAAAAGTAATACTTGCCAAAGTACACTTGAGGGTATTTTTGCAGTGATGATAAAGAAAACTCAAATGGTGGCAGTGCCCTTGAATAGACTGTGCATCACATAAGGGTACTCTTCTGAAGCTGGATAGAGAGTTGGCCAATCATGGCAAGCATGTTTTAAAAGAGGGGGTACTTCTTTACCTTTCAGCTCAACCGCACTGCACAGTTACACAAGAAGACAGTGGCAATTATTGAGGGGGGGGGAATAATGTTACTTCAAGGAGTTTCATAGCTGAGGAGGAGATACAGACTGATATAGTTTGACCTAATTATGAAAACTGATGCTGTCCGTGGGTGGGTTTTGCACTCTGCTGTGGAATGGAGAGGTGTGCATACATGCACACATGATGCAAAAATAATATTGGCCTGGTCTGATCCTCCTTGCCCAGGCCTTTCTCTTTCCTAAACAATTCCACAAGGATTTATTGCCGTGGTGCGGGATGATTCCCTTGGCTTCTATTTCTTGTCCAAATGCAAATAAATTAATTTTCTGGTTATAATTCCAGGGCCTCCGGGACACTATCAGGTGGAGAGTAAAAATAGAAGATCATTACGGTGTCAGGTAATGCGGACAAGTGTGACTAATAACCGGAGTGTCATTGATTTAATAATCTAATAACACCTCTGCACACTCAGCGCTCAGGCTCTCCAATCTCAGATAAAGATTTAAGCCTGGCTGCAGCTGCAGATTAGAATCACCACCTCAGCTGATGGCCATATCAGGGTGGGTGATAAGTAACCCATGACTGGCATCCAAATGGGATTCTCAAGACAAAAGAGGAGCTGCATGGGCCAAGCAATTCGAGCTGCAAAAGAGAGGAGCCCTTGTCTGTGAGTCTATGGTTACCACCAGACCTGTTTTCCTTTATCTGTTTCAGGGGTCATTTTGTAGTCCCCCCCCCGAAATGACCTCTGATCTGTTTACATCTGAACACATAAACCAGAGCTAAGAAGGAGGTGGTGTAGTGGCAAGAATGAGCTGCGATTCAGTAGGTTCCTTATTTCAAATCTCACCTTTGCTACGAATTCACAAAAGGGCCTTAGGCAAGTTTATCTTAGCCTTGCTACCCCATCGGCAATATGGTTATAATACTAACAACACAGGGCTACTTTACGTATTATGAGATTGTGAATCCATGGGTTGAAAGCAGCTTTCATACCATGGTTTGTAGGATATGGAATGGTATGGTATAGCCCAATCTTGTCATATCTCAGAAGCTAAGCAAGGTCAGTACGTGGATGGGAGGCCACCAAAGAAGACTCTGCAGAGGAAGGCAATGGCAAACCACCACTACTTCTCACTTGCCTTGAAAACACCTTGCTGGTTGGCCTGCAACAATGGCACTTAAGAATGTATCATGGTTTGCATTAACTAAAAATTTCAGTGGGGTACCAAGTCAACCATGGTTCTCCACAACAAGGTAAAAAGCAGTTCTTGCTGGTGTTGCTCTGGACATCTTCTCCAGACACAAGGATTAGCTGAGCCTGGTTTCGTTGTACTTTCACAATGTTCACAGAGTTAACATTACCACTAACCATGCTGAACTTTTATTTTCGCACCAGGACTGAGAGTCATCCTGCCTTGCTCATATGACCTTCAATTCATGTTCACATGGCTTCACCTGACTTCGAGTCAGTGAATTCTGTCTTAGAAGAATAACATGCTGTTGACTCACAACTGACTCATGGCGATCGCATTCACGGGACGTTCCAGGTATGAGAGGAGCGGAGATGTTTTGCCATTTCCTACCTCCTTGTAGCCACTCCAGTCTTCCATGGTGGTCTTCTGTCCAAGTACTGACTGTGGCCAACAAGCCCTGCCTGGGCTAATCAGGCTGCTGAATACTCTCTTAAGGTGTTTAGAAATCACTGATTCTGTTGGAATTTCTCCAGTTTGCCTCAGGTGAAGGGAGGGCTTTGTTTACTTACAAACCTGGCTGTATGCCACAGTTCCACCCCCTCCTCTAGTGTCAGATCTAAATAAGATACTTCTTGCAGCCTGAAGGCGAATACATTTTCTGCCATCTTTTCTCTCAAGAGACCTCTGTCTGTGTCATAATTGTAAGGAGTGACTGAGAGGCAACTGGAAATCACATTCAAATGAAGCCCCAGGAGGGGTATTTTTGTAACAAAAGGAAAGCTGGGAAGGATGCTGTTTTGAGCAGAGAAGGATCATGTGGAAGAGGCTGCTTGAGCTTTTCACTTATCCCCCACACACACACACACACACTCAGAATTGCACCCCCATGCCCCCTTCTCTGTGAGGGGACTTAGATCAGCTTAAACGGCCTCTTTTTTTCCTCTCCTACCCTTGGCCACCTCTCTGCTAAAAACCCCACACACACACACCGTCACAGCCTCCCAAGGCTACTTTTCTTTTTTTAAAAATCAGGATTTTGTTACCCACGTGTGTGTCAGTAATTGCAGAGCTGTCTTCAGAGGTCGAAAGACATTTTGTTCTGTTTAATCTGCTGTTCTCCGGGGCAATCATGTTTTTAACAACCTAGAAAGCCTGACTGAGGAACATTCAGCTATGGGAAACAACATGCTCTTGTCGGTAATTAGGATTAGATCAACAATTAGGTGTGCAAACCTCTTGGCTTGGATTATTTTTATGGCCCTGGGCCTAACCCGACAGGAGAACGGAGGCTGCCATAATCTATCTGAGCTCCTCAGGGCCAAACTCCACTGAAGGTGCAGTTCTGTGATTACTTTCCCCATTTTTGTTTTGATGAACAGCAACTACTGTGGCTGCAGTTTAATGAGGGACCCAAGCCTGGAGGGGTGGGGGGGAGGAGAGAGAGAGAGAGAGAGAGAGAATTTTTAACCCTTTCCTCCCTTGCTGTTTTCCCAGCAAAAATCGCCACCCTTAAGCTGCTTTTGCCTGTGCTGGGGTAAAAATATTAGTATCTATAAGAGTAACTCAGAGTGGTGACCTTGGGAGGGAAAAGGTGCAAGGGAAAAGAGGTAACTAGCCCCTCTCCAGGCAATACTGCAGTCCTATTTTAAATTGTAACCCCGGCAGCTCATTTCTGTTTGTTTGTTTTTAAATCTAGAAAATTAATCACAGACCTATGCACAGCTTGCCGTTCTGCCCTAAGTCTGGCTGAGTTCAGAATGTGTGGATCTGACGCATTAGTTCATAGACTGCTCAAGACATTTTGATACCTGAGGCAGAAAAGCCAAATAGAGACCACTGGCCTGGTAAGATTCCTCTAACAAATGAACTCCTAGAAGAAAAGACGTAATGAAATCTGCAACCTGGGATGAGCTGCTTCACCTGGTCTAACAGCAGGGCTGGCCCCAAGTTGTTGTTGTTCAGTTGCACAGTCAAGTCTGACTTTTTGCGACCCCGTGGACCACATCACACCAGGCCCTCCTGTCTTCTGCCGTCCTCTGGCCCCAAGTTAGCTGAATACAAAACTGTAATGATATGACTGAGGGGACGGGTGGGCATTTAATTTTATTAATTCTGCCATCTCATTTTTCCCCCTTGCTGAGACACTGGCTGGAATATGAACATGTTGGCATTATCTAATCTCCTAATTTTCCTGTCAGCTCTTGGCTTTTCAAAATGATTGCCCTATAGTTCTATGAAATGAACCCACGGGAAGGAAACTAATACCATTATAAATCTCCTGAATGGAAGCAGAGATGCAATAGTAAAATAAACTAGGAGTAAATAACGCCACAGAGATATGCATCCCGTTTCCCTAGCTGCAATAAAGTCTTGCGGCAGAAACAAGAATGATGGGCCAAACAACATTTAGGGGAAGGAGAAAGGGGAGGGGAAAACCATGTAAAAATTTCAAAAAAATATCCTGTGAAGCTTAAACACACAGCGTATATCACTACTGAGGTCTTTGCAAAAAGTATGGAATTGGAGATGGCAGCCAATAAACCAAAACTGGTCAACATTCCTTCTTCAGATCGGTTAAGGCGGTAACTTTCAAATTGTGTGGCAGGACTCACCGCTGTTCTTCAAGAGAGCAGCTGACAGTATGAGAGAGGTAAGTTAAGTTTGTAGAAAGTAAGGTTGTTTGTGGATTACTGACCAAGGAGGGTTCCCATTGCATTTCTGTGTGACTTACCATGCTGCCTTGTCTCTTCCCAGTCGGCCTCTTCTGGGTAATTGTGCCGCATAACTGTCTGGTGTGAATGATTCACTCTGACAAAGTGGTATGGCAGGGTTACTACCCCTTACTACCCCTTTGCTTCTCTAAACGTGTCATTGCTTGGTGTTTGCTTCCTTCCATTCTAGTGGCACATCCAGACTGTGCTTCAAGGGGGAATGTCTTGCTCTTCCCCCTCCAAAAGTAAACCTGTTGGGATGTGAGTAAAATCTGTGTCCAGTTTTAATCTCCCCCCAAAAAAGTGTATTGTCCAGTCAGGGGTCGTTTCGTAGAAAAAGAGCTAGGGGAACTCATTAGCATAACTCATTAGCATATGCCACACCCCCTGACATCAGGGGCCTGGCGGTGGACCTGCAAGGCCGGAGGGAGTGCGAGGAAGCCCCGTCAAGGCCCTCCCTGGCCCCAGGCAGGCAGAGGTGGGGAGAGGCGGGGAGGAAGCAACTTATCCTCCCTCTTCTCCTGCCTCCTCCTGGCTGAATGAGGGCCGGAAGCGGGGCAGGCGGAAGCAGGGGGCTGGGCTTCATTGTGTGCCCCGCCCACTGCACCTCACCCAGGGGAACTGCGATCCCCCCCGAAATGACCTCTGTGTCCAGTGTTTCCTCTAAGCTGAGTTAGTGTGAGCTAGCTCACAGTTTTTTAGCCTCTGGCTCACAGATTTTTGTTTTAGTTCAGGAAGGATGGCTCCAGAGTGAACTAATATATGCATGAGCAAAATCGCTCGCTCACAACTTTAAGGCCAGTAGCTCACAAAGTAGAATTTTTGCTCACAAAACTCCACAGCTTGGAGGGAACATTAATTGTAGCTATTAAAAATTAATAAGATGCTGGCTTAAGCCATCCTGGCCATGGAATGATGCTAAATATGAGCAACTCTGTGGCTGAAGTGCAAGAATCCTGTTGGTAATCAGCTGTTGCATGAGTGTTGAGTATGCTGTAGAAAAGGACCCCAGAGAGCTGTATCAATATTGCATTAAGTTGCATTTAATTTGCATATAATTTTCTTGAATAAGTCTGATGTTTTCCAGTGCAAGACAGGGAGCTTTCTAAACAGGTACAGCCAGGAAACAGGCAGTGCTGGGTACAAACTGAGTACACAGTCAACAGTGATATATACAACTGAACAACAACTATTACAGGCATTTGTACTTTGTATGTTTATTTTTTTAATGTTGTGCCACCTTTTGTTATGCCAATAAAGGTTGATTCATTCATTGTGCCATCTTTTGGCCTAAGCTTCCAAGGACACTGGCAATGTAAGCTACACAGTAGTTCAAAGAATTAGCAATCAAAACATAAAAGCAATAAAAATCCAGAACAAAACAACACCAAAACAGTAACAAGAAGCAAAAACAAAAGCAGAAAAGACAACATGGACAGAAAATATACTTTATCCACTATAGATTTGATTTCACTTGGTGTCTGTTAGAAGCTGCCAAAGTACCAACTGAATGTCTCTGGTGAGGCTATCCCACAAGTAAGGGATTACCACCAAGAAGAATCTGTGCCTAGTCATTACCTGCTCCCCCTCTGAAGGAGGAAGGGAATACCTGGAGTAGGACTTCTGAAGTGGATCTTAAGGTATGTATGTCAACTTAAGGTATGTTTTGGTTGTTTGGAGAAATTGTAATCCTCAAGTTTGAAAAGTGTGATAAACTCTGAAGCCATGTAAGAAAAAGAAAAGAAAAGAATTTGACCATCTTGTATTTTTAGTTGCTTGGAATTTTTAAGTATTATAATCTTTCAACATTCCCTAGCAAAAAAACAGGGACACTCTTGTGTACCTGTGGATACCTCTATCTCACATCTAAACACTCTTCCACCTAAACACCCTTCCGCCCTTCCACTACAAGCTCTTCTTCTCCTTCCATACACTGCATTAATTTATTGTTATTAAATGTATTTAATACAAGTAAAGGGGCTCAAAACATTGACCAAAAGGTACTCTAAGTAGCATGGCCTTACAGGATTTCCTCTAGGTCAGCAGGGAAGACAATCTTCTGAACTTCTCTGGGAGGTCATCCAAAGAACATCACTGAAAAAAACCTGTGAATAGGTCACAACAGATCTCGTGTTCCTACATGGAATGGTCAGTCAGAGTGCTGCTGGGAGGACTGAAGTTGCACAGGGGTTCATAAAAAGGGAGACAATACTTTAAATGAGGAGGAGGAGGAAGAAGAGACTGGATTTATACCCCGCCCTTCACTCAGAGTCTCAAAGCGGCTTACAGACTCCTTTCCCTTCCCCTCCCCACAACAGACACCCTGTGAGGTATGTGGGGCTAAGAGAGCTCTTTTCAGAACTGTCCTTGAGCGACCAGCTCTGACAGAGCTATGGCTTGCCCAGGGTCATCCAGCAGCTGCAAGCGGAGGAGTGGGGAATCAAACCCGGTTCTCCCTGATTAGAGTCCACACACTTAACCACTACACCAAACTGGCTGGGATAAAATGTACCACACTGGCTAGAATGTAAGTACAGTGATCCTAGTACCAGTTCTCTTGTTCATTTTGTTTGCTTTTATTCTTTGAACATATACTTCAGTCCCTTTCCATCACGGGGCCTCAGTTATGGAATTCTGTCCTGCTGTCCATTTGCTCTGTTGAGTTTAAGAGCCAAAGTCTGACACAAGTTGAGTTGCAGGCGCCTGTCCCAACTCTCAGTCACACATTCACTCAACCTTTAACCATTGTTCCACGCAGCTCCAAATGTTATGAAGGGGAAGGGGGAGCTCCAGGCTTCTCTCCCACACTGTTTTCACTAGTGGAAACAGCTGGGGAGGGGGCCTGCTTGTCCCTTCCTCAGGCTCCATGTGTCTGGAGAAAAGCCTGAAGCACCTCTTTCTCTCTCCCAGCATTTGGAGCTGTGTGGAGCAACAAAGAGGTTTTTAAAGGTTACTCCCTGTGTGAACAAGTGACAGAGTCTGGATGCGCACCCATCATCTGACTCATGTCACACTTAGAATGTAGTTTGGCCCTAAGGTGCCAAGCAAAGGACATTTTTACTCCTCTAGGTTTTTAGTGGTGTCTGGTTGTTGCAGCTGCCTCCTAGTTTTTAAGAAAGACCTGGAAACCAAGCCCTATGAGGAAAGCCTGAGGGACTTGGGAATGTTTAGTCTGGAGAAGCTGAGAGGGGGGACATGCTTGCCCTCTTTAAGTATTTGAAGGGCTGCCACTTAGAGGAGGGGAGGGAGCTGTTCCCGTTGGCAGCAGAGGTCAGGACTCGCAATAATGGTACTTGCTGGATCTTAGGAAAACCTTTTTACTGTAAGGGGTGTGCAACAGTGGAATCATCTGCCTAGGGAGGTGGTGAGCTCCCCTTCACTGGCAGTCTTTAAGCAGCGGCTGGAAAAACACTTGTCAGGGATGCTCTAGGCTGATCCTGCATTGAACAGGAGGTTGGACTAGATGGCCTGTATGGCCCCTTCCAACTCTGTGATTCTATGAAAGTAAGACCCGGGCTGGATCATGCCAATTGTCCATCTAGACTAGCATTCTGTTTCACATGGTGGCCAACCAGGTGCCACAGAGGGCCAACAAGTGGGGCACAGTAGCCAAGGACTCCCCTAGATATCATCTTCTAGCTTTGGTATTCAGAGGCAACTGTCTAACCCCCATCTACACTCATGGCCATCACTGGAAGTGAATCCCACAATTTAACTACTTGTTGAGTAAAGACCAGAGTCAACAAACGAGGAGATTCTAGAAGCAATTTAAGCCAAGCTTCCCTTCATGCCAGTACAGGAGGCTCCTCCTGCCTTTTTAGCAGCCCTTCAGTTGGTTTGCCAAGTGGCCAGGCCAGGCTGGCACTGATCAAAGCAGACACTGTCTTTAACTCACAGTGGTCTGGCCTGGCCTTAGGAGTGGTATACCTCTTCTCTTGTAGGCGACATCTGATCACGGGCCAATTCACTTGCTGCACAGTTTCAAGGTTCACTTGCAAGTTGCAACCACGGACGGCTCTGAATGTATTGCATGGAACAGGTTTTCAGCCTGTGAAGCCACCACGGGGTAAGTTGTCATGCCAAATGACTGTTGGCAGAACTGATGGGTGCTGCTCAACATCAGGTTGCCCGCAGTGCTGTTGTTTCCCTACCATGTGATTTGTGATTATCCCTTTTTTCTGAGCATATCTGTCTAAGCCCCTCGGAGCACTGCTTCAGAAAGCAAGAAGCTGCCAAATGTAGATAGTAATTTCCGTTCTCTCCAAGCCCATCGGGTCTGTAACAAATGGCCCATGTACACCAATTATTTCTCTTGATTCCTACTTATCTTATGCTGACCACATATTAGGCGAACAGTTCTCCTCTGGATATGAGAAAAATATCCAGAGAACCACACTGGGATAGCTGCCATTCCCCTCCACACACTCCCTCCCTGTTGTTTTCGCCTGTGGTTCACTGCAGATGTGAAACATTTTATAAGGCAAGCCTCCCTGCCCGAGTGCTTGTAGTGTGCATTTGTTTAAAGGACAATTTTGAGTAATCTCTCCATATTTTAATAGTTGAAAATAAATTTTGCATAGTAATTCAGCTCCACTCTGTTGCCTGTAATCGTTATCTGCATGCCTCTGATGGATGCCTGTATTTGTTTCTGATGATTTACATGACCTGACATCTCCTATAATGAGCTTGCCAGCACCAAAGCCATCCATGGTATTCCAGGCTGCGCTAATCTATCACAGGATGACCTTACAACAGTTGGGGTCACAGATTCAATCAGTAAAATGTTTCAGGGTGTAATTAATTACATTTCTCCCCCCCCACACTGCTGTACAACTGTTCCCTTAAAACTTGATGAAAGCAATATTTTTCTCTCCCACAACATTTTTTCAATATGTACAGTGTTTTGGTTAAGATAATCAATCATGCTGTTGGGGGAATTTGGTTTGGGTTTTTAAAAAAATATTTTTAAAGTATTCATGAGTTTCCCTTCCTCGAAACTTCCAAATGTTTGTTTGCAGGCATAATTTAATAGTTTAATTAGCCTCTCCAACTAGCGACTGTAGTGGGGAAAGTTCATTTGGGCTGTGATTGAGGAAGGCAGTTGCACCCCCCCGCCCCAGTCGCTGGAGCTGAAAAACAGCAGCCGGCTACTTCTGTGGCCAGAGCAGGCCCAAACCCCAACAATGGCTGGATACACGCTCTTGCAATCTGTGATGGCTTCAGCTAGGCCATAATAGCATGGGAGGAGCATGGGAGGTGTGGTCACTCTCTTTCTTGTAAAGAACTGTTCATTTTGGTGCCACTTGTGATCAGCCTGGTATATAAGTACTTTCGGAAAGCCTTGTGTCCTTCTGGAGAACTGATCCACCACATTCAGTAGAGCTTTCATCTCTCCCACAAAGATGTCAACAAGGCAAAGATGGTGTATTCTGTGCCGCCATTAGAGTACAAGAGCCAGCCTTCTAATGGAAGGAGTCCCACTGTGCTTAGGATCTGTTAAGGGCTGTCTTTAAAGAGTCATAGAATCACAGAGTTGGAAGGGGCCATACAGACCATCTAGTCCAACCTCTGCTCAATGCAGGATCAGTCTAGAGCATCCCTGACAAGTGTACATAATCACAGTATAGGAAGTGTGGTGCCTCTTTGCAGTATGGTAAGTGATAATCTGATGAAGAGGACTGAAGATATTGAACATATGAAATGCCCTCTGCAGACCACAGATTCAGTCTTGTCTTATCCAACCAGCAGTCTCTCTTTGGGATTTCAGGAAAAGAGCAGTCTTTCCCCAACACCTCCTCCCAGGGATCTTTTAACATGGAATATAGCCAGGGAGTGTGGACCATCATGGAAAGCACAAGCTCTACCACTGGATCATACCCCCCTCCCCAGTAGGAACTCATTAGCATAATAGGCCACACCCTGACAGCACAGTTTAAACTGCCTTCCCTTGGCTTGCCCTGGTGCCCCGCGGCTGTGGGGAACCCAGGCAAGCTCCCCCTTGAAGGGAAGGGAAGGCAGTGTAAACTGCCTTCCCTTGGCTTGCCCAGGCACCCCACAGCTGCGGGAGCCCAGGCAAGCCAGCCCTTGGAAAAGCCAGGGAAGGCATGGGGAGGCATTTAAATGCCTCCCCGATCCTTCCAGGGGCCCCTTGGCCCACCTGCCTCAGAGTCGCCGGGGGGAGTCGCTCTCCAGGCCTTCCCTCTGTAGCCAGGCACACAGAGGTTTTGGCTGTAATGGGCGTGGCCAACTCTGAAGCCAGCCGGAACTCCGTTCCTGTGTGTTCCTGCCCAAAAATAGCCCTGATATTGAGCTAGACAAATGGTTATTGTCAGTTTTGACTGGCAACAGCTCTCCAGGGTGTCAGGCAGAGAAAAAACCTCCCCCAATATCTGCAATTGAGATATTTTTATCTGAAAATTTGTGGGATTTAGACACAGGGTATACCATTGAACCACATATCTGGGACAGCCACCAACATCACCGTGTAAACAGCTTCCTAGGGCCAGGATCCATTCCTCACTCCAAAGTACACATCAACCCCAATTGCCTGTGGCTTGGGGGCTGGAGAGGCAACCGACCCAGGGGGGTGATTTGGACCACCTTCCCATGGGCGTGGCCAACTCTGAAGCCAGCCGGAACTCCGTTCCTGTGTGTTCCTGCCCAAATATAGCCCTGATATTGAGCTAGACAAATGGTTATTGTCAGTTTTGACTGGCAACAGCTCTCCAGGGTGTCAAGCAGAGAAAAAACCTCCCCCAATATCTGCGACTTGAGATATTTTTATCTGAAAATTTGCGGGATTTAGACAAAGGGTCTACCATTGAACCACATATCTAG
The DNA here is from genome assembly GCF_001447785.1 of Gekko japonicus. Classification (NCBI taxonomy): domain Eukaryota; kingdom Metazoa; phylum Chordata; class Lepidosauria; order Squamata; family Gekkonidae; genus Gekko; species Gekko japonicus. Next base: position 283,088 of record NW_015161967.1, read on the forward strand.
GACAGCCACCAACATCACCGTGTAAACAGCTTCCTAGGGCCAGGATCCATTCCTCAACCCCAATTGCCTGTGGCTTGGGGACTGGAGAGGCAACAGACCCAGTGGGGTGATTTGGACCACCTTCCCAGTTCATGGGAGTCTACCATCATCCCTCAACCCTCCCTCTTGGGCTGAGGGGGGCTCTCTCCCCCTTGCCAGTTTCTATCAGCCTCCTTTCTTGTCCCCCTCAGCAGCTCAGACTCGAGGGCAATGCCGCTTAACTAGGAAACTCCCTGAAGCCCTGATCACTGTCTGAAGTTCTGGAGAAAGAAGACAGGGAGAATTTTTTCTCTGCCTCCCATAATACAAGAATCAGGAGCATCCAGTGAAGCTGATGAGGAATAGATCAGGATGAACGATCAGCATGACATGCACATCCAGTGGATGTAGTGGTGGCCACTAACTTAGAAGGCTTAAAGAAATTCATGGAGTATGGCTCCATCAGTGGCTACTGGGTATTATGACTAAAGGGAACTTCCATGTTCTGTGGCATTTTGGGGTCATCCAGGCCAGCTGGTTAGTTACTTGTGAAACAGGATACTGAAGTAGATGGTCCACTGCTCTCATCCAGCAGGGTACCATTTAAGATCTTGTGGACCTGAAGGGATCATGTCACAAGTTTAAAGAGTACTAAACGGGCTACACAACAAAGGTAAAGGACCAGAAAGCACTTCTGGCCAGAAATGTATGGCAGAGAATCCTTAAGGTGCTGTTTTTGTTCTAATAACAATTCTTCCATCAGCTCTTAAGCATGTGGCTAGAGAAAACATGTTGCAAAACAGATAGCTAAATGCTCTTTGATGGAAAACCTATAATGCTTAAGTTAATCAATTTCATTTCAGGTGTGAGAGAGGGTTGCTTCAACAAAGTAGGTGGTGTCTCCGCCACAAGGGAAAGCAAAAGAACTGACTTGCAGTCACTCTTGGGAATGCTCTGAACTGCTTTTGCTCCATAGTCAGATAAACTGTGTGCTGCTAGTAGATAACTGTAGCATTTGTAGCTTGGTGGTGGCCCAGGACTCATTTGTGGTGTGGACTACAAATGCCGTCTGTGACCTTTAATTGAAAAAGTAGGTTTTGGCCATAGTTATCCATGTATTTATTGAATTTGTACCTCTCCTATCATGGAAAGGTCAAGTTTCCAGGCAGTCTCCCATCTGGGAACTAATTGGACTCATGTTCAGTAACGTTACTGCTATCAGTTCCTCCAACCACAACTGGGGACCATGCTTTGATCAAATTCTCCAGCTACATCCAAACTGAACTGTTGTCGTAGGAGGCTGCCTTTGAAAGTTTCTGGTCCTTTGCTAGCTGGTACCAGTTACTGGAATCACATATCACCCGTTTTAAAATATTTTTGCTTGTTGCCTATTTGCTTTTTGGAACAATTCAAAGAGGCACTTTTGACTTTAAAAGCCATAAATGGGATGGATATAGGATAGTTAGCACCCATGTAGACCTGCTCTTTTTCTGCCAAGACCCTGCTTTATGGGCACTCCATGAAATTGCTGAGCGGTCGGGTTAGAACGGATAAAAGGAAGTACTTCTTAACCCAAAGAGTGATTAACACTTGGAATTCACAGGAAGTGGTGGCAGCTACAAGCATGGACGGCTTCAAAAGGGAATTAGATAAGCATATGGAGCAGAGGTCCATCAGTGGCTATTAGCCACAAGGTATAGATAGGGACTCTGGGGCAAGTGATGCTCTGTCATCGCCACCAGGGACAGGACCTTTTCTGCAGTGGCATCTTGAGTGTGGGGCTCCCTCCCCACAGCTTGTTGGTTCCTGATTTTGTTTTGCTGCCAGGGTGGTTTCCCCCCCCCCTTTTTTTTCTGTCCCTGGCATTTGGTTGATTTTTATTAAATCTGCTTGTTTCTTAAGGGCAGTGTTTCGTTGTTGTTTAACTTGTTTTACAGTGTTTTGTTCTGCTGGTTGCTGATACAGTGTTTAAAAGCTGCTTGCTGATATTAGTTATGATTGATTCTTTATTGATTTGTTTTTACTGATGCTCCTTTTCTCAGAAGCTGTCTCTGTTGGCTGAGAAGCAGAGTGTCATTTTAATAGTAGTAGTAGTAGTGGTGGTGGTGGTGGTGGTAGTAGTAGTAGTAGTAGTAAGCAACTAGAACTTTATCAGTCAGAACTCAATGGGATGATTTTCCTAGCATGGGGGATGCAGTGATGGGAAGGCCTGTAGTTTTATGACAGGTAGCTGTAAAAATCATAGAGTCTCTATCTGTTAAAAAGATGGTCCTCCTGCCTGGTACTTTGTGATGGCATGGTGTGATTTTGCCAGAGGTGACTTCCTCTGCTGCTGTAGTTGTTAAGATGTCCTTTTTCACATGAACGGAGACAGCTTTTTCTGTCTTTCTTACAGTATTCAGGGGCACTCAGTGACACTGATACACTGTAGATTCAGGCCAGACAAAAAAAGAGAAAAATTTCTTCAATCTGCGCATAATTTACTTATGGAACTCACTGCTAGGAGATATGATAAATTCTAACTTATATGGCTTTAGAAACAATACTGGACAAAGCACAGAGAAGTGGTTTCTAAATGGAACCTCCATGTTCAGAGGCAGTGAATTCTATTTACTGGAAGGCAGCCACATGAAAGTCTTAGCCCCTGAGCCCCTGCGCCCCTGCTTGCATGCCGTCCAAGGGCATCTTGTGACACAGTATGCTGGACTACTTAGATCATTGCTCTGATCCTGTTATGTTCTTAACTCACTATTTCCCAGGAAATTCTGCCTTGTGATTTGGAGGTAGGTTCAAGCCATTGTGCAACTATGTTTAAGACTAGCCCCATCAATGCAAAACTGTAAGACCTGGTGCTGCAAGAAAAGGACCCTTAGCAAATAGACACCCCCCCTTTTGATTAATGATGTGCACTAGTACCATCTGCACTGTAACACTGTGACACTGACTCTCACAGCACTGACTCTCTGCAGCATTGGTGAGCACACTAAGCAGCTAGCAAGCCCATAGAAGAACTAGGTATTGAACGCAGATCCCCTGGATCTCACACTACTTGTCAAAGGCTGAAGCTTAGCTTGAGAATTCTAGATGTTGGCTTCCTTGTTTGAGATTGTTAAAAGCAATGGGGGGGGGGGAGAAGGAGAAGAAGAAGAAGAGATTTAAGATGTACAAGGAGCAATGTAATTTTTCTAGAATGGAAGAAGTCTCTGAAATCTCAAGAACGGCCCTGTGAGTCTTGCTTGATCAGCAAGTTTTAATGAAAGGGGGAGGGGAGAGGAAGTCAGGAGAAAAGAGGAAGAAAAGCTTTCCAAGTTTTGGACAATGAGAAATGCTACAACATCCTGCAATAAGATTTTGCCTCTGAACCAAGGAAGGAACTGTAACCATAGAGCCGCAAATGGGGACTTAATGGTATTTAAAATAACAATATAAAAACCCACACATTTGCTTATGTTGAAGTCATTAACATGATGATGGAGAGCATGCAAAAGCCACAAGGAGGATAAGAATTTAAATTTGGACCTCCAGGGCAAAATCAGCTTTGTTGGTAAAGGCGAGAGCAACATATTACTATTACAGTCAACATATAAATACATCCTGCTTAAAGTCAAATTGGTATAAGCCAGTGTTTAATGAGCAAAACCACAGAGGCTTGTGGTGATGTGCCTATGCGTCTCCTAGGAGCAGCATTCAGGTCTGAATGCAGCTTTCTTTGTTTGACAGCGGTATGGCTATGTGGACATACCATGGCAACTGCCTTTGGTCTTACCTGTCAACAAAGGTAATTCAGGTGCCTTACTGTTGCTCGGTTGTCCCCCGTCCCCCCCAAAGCTGTATTGTCTGGGTCCATGTTCCCATACTACTGGGCAATGTGGAACCTTTTCAATGTGAGAATGTACTCCTGAGCAAAAATTGAAGCTAATGGAGCTGATTTTTCAGCTCATGGGTGGAAATGGCTGTCAGCTTGCATCTGATTGTTTCCGCCTTATAAAGATCCTTGTTGTTGATCCTTTCCTGGCTGTTTCCCTATATGCACATTAAGAACTTGAAGAGGAGCTGTGGCCAAAACCACACCTTGCTTAAAAGAAGGGCCCTGGTTCAGTCCCCAGAATCCCCACTGAAAGGATCTGAGGATCTAACAAAATGTTGTGTTGTTTCTGCACATACTGCAAAATTTCCAGTGATTTCTGAGATTTTCCAGTGCATGTGGCCCAATTCAGATTACAACTGTGGTGTGTGGGAAGAGGGGCTTAAGCTTTATCCCCTGCACTGTGTTCTTGACATGCCTCATTGGGAAAACTAATATCTACTCATAGTCTATACATGTACTGACAGGCTACATGTAAATTTCCCCAATGGTGAAAATAACCACCACCAGGGCAGAGTCAAGGTCAGGAAAATTATGTGGGCAGAAAGGCTGAAGTCCCCTCTCCCACATGCCAGGCTCCAATCCAAATTGCACATCCATGCAGCTGGAAATGTAAACTTCAGCTTGGAATTTCCAGTGCACATTTGGTTTGACAGAATCTAAGGCAGACAGGGCAACACAGTAATGTGTAGTTAGGTCCTGTCAGCTAACAGGTGCTAGGAGATACCTTTCTCCAACTTGGATTTTGGAACACTGTGGCCCTTCAAGAATAAACAGCACTCAGCTAGATTCAGGTGGGTAGCCATGTTGATCTGAAGCACCAGAACAAAGCTGGAGCCCAGTGGAACCTTTCAACGAAGTTTTGTTCAAGGTATATAAGCTTTGTTCTAAAGAAAGAAAGAAAGAAAGGTATAAGCTTTCATCTGCATGCACACTTCTTCTGTATCTGAAGAAGTGTGCATGCACATGAAAGCTTATATCTTGAATAAAAGTTTGTTGGTCTTAAAGGTGCCACATGGGACTCAGCACTCAGCCAGACAGACTAATGATCAAACTCAGCATAAGGCAGCTTCACGTGTTCTTGAAGAAAATTTGGAAAGAAGGAAACAGTCTCCTCCCCACCCCCCGCCGACCCACTGTTTAAAAATGTTCCTGAAGCTTTTAAAGTCCTGCTCAGTTATTTGTAAATGTTCCAAACAAAAATGGCAAAACCAAAAATGATAGGAGAGGCTTGGCAATTTCCTTACAGTTTGGGAACTGATTCCATGTTGTTAGTAGAAATTGTTTATAGTGCATTTGACCAAGTGCTGGCTTTTCAGCTCAGGGTTCAAGCTTTTGAGGAACTATTTAGAAAAGTAATATTTTGCTGATTAGTTTTGCTTCCTTCCCTACATTTGGATTTCCCAGAACACTTGCAAGGTTAAGAATGTTGCACTTTGCATTATAATGGCCAGGAATCTCCCCCAGTTTGGGGAGAGAAGATGCTTGGGAAGAAGGGGCAAAATCAGGTTCCTGCTACTGATTTCATGTCTGCAAGAAAACAGCAGAGGGCAGTGTTTATAGGCAGGAGCAGTCCAGCACTCCACTCTGAATCACAGCTGGACCGTTGTGTTACATCACAAGAAGAGAAAATATTCGGCTTCCACTGCTTATAATATTTAAAAGTTTGGCAAATACATATGGAGATTTTACACACTCACTTGAAGTGTCATAAGGAGTCATGAATCAATCTCTATCATTATCATCATTAATCATCTATCATCATCATCATCTATCTGATACAATTTTATTGTGCCCTACCTCTAAGGAGTAGCATACATGGTTCTCCCTCATTTTACCCTCACAACAGTCCTGTGAGGTAGGTTAAGCTGAGATACTGGCCAAAGAAAGCTGAGGAACAGAACTCAGGTCTCTGAGATAATAATTTAGCACTCCACGAATTACATCACCCTGGCTCTCTATGGCTTACACACAAATACAGGATCCTATTGAACATACCTATGAAGTAGTGCTGCTTCTCTGAAAATCTGTCACCCACCCTACAATTGGCTGGGCTGCTGTGATGTCACCACATGTTCACGAAGATTCCATCCTAGTTTGAAAAAAATTAGCTTTGATGCTTTGAAAGAAGAAAATTCCTGGAAAGCTCTTCTTTACTTTCTGGTATCATACATTAAGAAATGTTTGCCAGGACTGTTCAAACACATAATCTTGACATTTCTCCAAAAATGTTAAGACAATTTTTTAAAATCTGACTTATGTAGAAACAGCTGTAGGTGAGGCTATACTCTGTAAAGTGCATAGCAACAAGAAATATATATTCTGATATGGTATTTATAGCATGCATCTCAATGGGTCAGATCTTTTAGTCAACTTATATATTCTCTTTTGAAAAGGTGCTATGAGAACAAAGTGGACAGCTATCACAATGTCAGAAACAAACAAAATCTATCACTTTTATATTCCTTTCATGTTCAGCTCTGCAAAGGCCTGAACAGGGAACCAAGTCATGATGCCCCTTGTGTAAAGAAATTTTAATAGGCTCATTGTGTAGGTTAATTGTATACATTAAAACCTGTATTAAATCTGCATGTGAATCAATACTTCTGATAAAAATGACTTTATTCTTACATGCATGTTGTAGTCATCATGGTTTTAGAAGAAGCATTCTTTCCTTTGAGAGAGGAGGGGAATTGCCTCTTCTACCTTGGCACATGATTCAGAACACAGGCTGAATCAGAACATTAGTCTACCCTGGTCAATATTATTTACTCAGACCAGCAGCAACTCTCCAGAGTCTCAGATGGAGGTTTTTCAACATCATCTACTACTTAATTCTTTTAACTGGAGATGCCAACGTTTGAAACTTGGACCCTTGGCATACAAAACAAATTATTACCACTGAGCGATTCTTTCCATTCTCCATCTGCATTTTTTGTAAACGTATAGTAAAAATAATTTTAGAAATCTGCTGCCCAGTTTACTGGGGGCTGTCTGATTTCAAATCTCTTGGTCACTTAAAAATAATTTATGGACACATTTGATATTGTAGCCCTACAGCCACATAAAGTATCAACTATTGGTACAGACTTTTACAGGATAAATGTACATGCATCAGTGTTGTCAAGTCACAGCTGATTTATGGTGACCCCGTAGGGTTTCCAAGGCATGAGATGTTCAGAGATGGTTTGCCATCGCCTGCCTCCATGTCATAACTCGAGATCTGATGAGATCAAGCTAGCCTGGGCTACCCAGATCAGGGCTTTCTAGGATCTACTCCTGCTAAATGATTGTTCCTATTTTCTCCCCTTTGGAAGCTGCCTGTTAAGAATCTTCTTAGTGTGAGATACTGGAGGCTGTTGCTCCACCCCAAGAATCTCTAGAAATTAATTTTGCAGGGATGGGTGGCGGGTATATGCAGCTTGTCTCTAGAACACATGGAAAATGAAATGCTCCATTATGCAGCCTACCACTGCACACATTGCAGCTGCTAAGATATATTTTGTTGATAACCTATTGATCAACAATTGAGTTTTTCTATCCTACTTTTAAACAAAAGCCCACACATGGTCTTTTGCATGCACAGAGGGACAGACTGATGCAGAGTAAACAAGCACAGGATACAGCAGGCAAAGGGAAACCTTACAGTGAAGGGGTAGGATGCTCAGACAGTCATGAAACTTGGGGTCTTACAAGTCAGTTCCTATTTTTAGCTGTGGAGTGTGGGAGGGTATTGAACTAATAAGTCAGTGGCAGCCTTAAAAGTATGCACGTGCCTGCATTCGCACACACTCATGGTTACTTCAAGGACCACTGTTGCTTGGATAGTTTTGACATTCAGGGCTCACAAAGCTTGCCCATAACAACCACCACACAGAATAATCTGATTATACTTTGACAGAGCAATTAGGAGGAATTAGATACTCCTTTAAACAAAAAAATAACAATGGTGTTTTCCCAGTATGGAAAAGCTACAAAGGTCATTTTCATCCCACCAATTTGTGAAGGATTTTCATTAGAATGGCTACAAGTGGCTCAAAGGAAAACAAGATGTCTGCGCATGTATTGGACAGATGTCTGTGAGTGGACTGAGAGGTGGGTAGAAAAAGGCATATAGCTGTAATTGCTAACATGAAAATGTGGCTGGCTTACAAGGCCAGTGTTAGAAATAGGGTTGCCAAGTCAATTTTTCTTACTGGCGGGGGAGCCTCGCCGGGCTCCGGGAGCTGTCTGTTGATGTGTGTGCGCGCGCGCGCGCTGCCAGCACATCACCGGAAGTCACGTGCAAATTACAAGGCCAGTGTTACAAATAGGGTTGCCAAGTCAATTTTTCTTACTGGCGGGGGAGCCTCGCCGGGCTCCGGGAGCTGTCTGTTGATGTGTGTGCGCGCGCGCGCGCTGCCAGCACATCACCGGAAGTCACGTGCAACGTTGATCACATTGAAGGCGTGGCCCTGATCGTCGGAGGGATCGTCGGAGTTTTCCCTCCA
>NW_015161967.1:292586-315400 GCF_001447785.1 Gekko japonicus
TTCCGCGGCGGCGGAAATCGGGTCTCCAAAGCGGGGGTTTACCCGCCCCCACTTGGCAGCCCTAGTAACAAACTAATTGTCTTTCTTTCTTTCTTTCTTTCTTTCTTTCTTTCTTTCTTTCTTTCTTTCTTTCTTTCTTTCTTTCTTTCTTGGAGGGGGGTATTTTTGCATTTGTGTGTGTATGTGTGTGTCCATGCCTGGAAGTCATGGTGACCTCTGGTGACTCCTACTGGGGCACAGAGGACATTCAGAAAAGTGGCTTGATAGCTTGCCTCTGGCCGTCCCAGCCTTGGTATTCTCTGGAGGGCCTCCCATTCAAATACTTGCCAGGGTGGGCCCTGCTTAGCGCCCAAGATCTGGTGAGATTGGTTTGCCGGAGCTATCCAGGTCAGGACGAGTTCACCTTCTGAAGCTGCTATTTCCTCCAATCCCAGCCTTGGTATTCTCTGGAGGGCCTCCCATTCAAATACTTGCCAGGGTGGGCCCTGCTTAGCGCCCAAGATCTGGTGAGATTGGTTTGCCGGAGCTATCCAGGTCAGGACGAGTTCACCTTCTGAAGCTGCTATTTCCTCCAAGGGAACTGATCTCTGTCGTCTGAAGGTCAGTTTCAATCCCAGGAGGACACCAGGTGGGCCCTGTCTGGAGGCTGGGGATCCGGGGGGGGGGGCATTTAACTTACGGGGGAAACTCCTGGTGGGCTAATGCCCTAGAGGATTGCTGGAGGTCAGGAGCAAGGAGAGCCAAGCCCTAGTAGCCTTTTGACTTACACCCATCAGCAACTACAATGACAATATCAGCTCAGTACTTGACAACGGTGTGGGAATAGCTGAGTTGACATATAGTATAGGTGAAGCTGGAGGAGCTGAGCTAAGAAGCCTCTGCTGTGTTCTGCTGGCTTGTAGTATTTCAAGGACAGCTCAGTCCATACCTGTCTCAGAGCTGGACTCACTGGTATAACCAATTTCTATTATTTACTTGGTTTTTTAAAAACATCAGTGTAATCTAGGGTTGCCATCTCTGGGTTAGAAAAATTCTGGAGATTTTGGGGGTGGAGCCTGGAGAATGTGGGGTTTGAGGAGGGGAAGGACTTCAGGCTGGTACGAAACCATAGAATCCACCCTCCAAGGAAGCCATTTTCTCCAAGGGAACTGATCTCTGTAGTTTGGAGGTCAGTTGTAAAAGTGGGATATCTCCAGGCCCCACCTGGAGGCTGGCAACCCTTGATATCATCTTACGTGTTTTTCAGTGTTGAAGGATTTATGCTTTATGATTGTGGGCTTTGAGAAGTGGGATAAAAATATTTTTGAGAAAAAAGCAAAACTAAGAGCGTCTTGATTTGTGTGCTTCTGCTGCTGCTCCTTCTGGTAGCGTCACTACTGTATCATAGAATCATAGAGTTGGAGGGGACCTCCGGGGTCATCTAGTCCAACCCCCTGCACAATGCAGGAAATTCACAAATACCTCTCTCCCCACCCCCCAGTGATGGCTGTTTTATGCCCAGAAGATGACAAAAAACCTCCAGGATCTCCAGCCAGATTGGCCTGGAGAATAATTGCTTCCTGACCCCAGAGTGGTGATCAGCATTTCCCTGGGCATGTAAGAAGGACCACAAGAAATAAACACTGAGGCAACCCTTCCTGCCCTCCCTCTCATGATCTGCCTAAGTTCACAGAATCAGCATTGCTGACAGATGGCCATCTAGCCTCTGTATGAAAACCTCCAAAGAAAGAGGGCCCACCACCTCCCGAGGAAGCCTGCTCCACTGAGGAACCGTTCTGTCAGGAAGTTCTTCCTAATGTTTAGCTGAAAACTCTTCTTATTTAATTTCAACCTGTTGCTTCTGGTCCAACCTTCTGGGGCAACAGAAAACAACTCTGTATCATCCTCTATATGGCAGCTCTTCAAGTACTTGAAGATGGTTATCATATCACCTCTCAGTCGTCTCTTCTCCAAGCTAAACATACCCAGCTCCTTCAACCTTTCCTCATTGGATTTGGCATCCGAACCCCTCACCATCTGTGTTACCCTCCTCTGGGTCCAGCTGACTGGCTATACTGAACTAGGGCAATGCCAGAGCAAGAGCTGTATTCGGGCTCTGACTGCTCGACTCTCTATGTGTTACCGAAATTCCTATAGTTCTCAGCTTTCTTTCCTATTTCTCCAAGCAGCAAATGGTTGGGGAATTATCCCACTGAGCACTGAGATTAAGTAGAGTGGAAACTTTTTGAAATAAAAGAAATAATTGTGAGCATTCTGTGGTACAGCAACAGCATTGGCACCCAGAACTACAAGGTGATAGAGGTACAAATCCCAATGGGAAATGTCATGGTAAATTTTGCAGGAGGCTTAATGTTGGATGCAGCCCCAACTCTCCATGCCTCTGTCATACTGAATTAAATTTTAGTTTGACCTCATCCAGCTCATCACCAGATCCAGACATTTCTTTAGCACATTTACTGCTTCCCTTGAACTACGTGTGTGTGTGTGTGTGTGTGTGTGTGTACATGAATGAGAGACAGAGAGAGAGAGCGCTGGACATCAGCTTTATATTGATGACAGTGTTCCCCAAATATCTGTATGACCTCATCCATCTTGACATCATATAGATGTTAAACAGCACAGGGGAGAAACAACCTTTTGGCATGCTACAGGTGGCAGAGTAGCAGCCTCAGGCCCGTAGCTATAGTGGGGCATTTCGGGGCCTGGCCCCCCAACATCCTGCCAAGGCCCCCCAACTTCCATTCAGCCCCCAGCTTCCCCGGCTCTCTGGACTACCCAGAGGACTCCTGACTCTCTGGGTCACCTGGAGGACTCTCCACCACCACCCCTTCCCCAAGCACAACTTGCTTCCCCACGTAGGCAGGCAGAGTGTGAACGCTGCAAACTTGAGTTTTTAAAATTTTGTTTAAATTTTATTTTTTAATTTTTTGACATCCCCCCCCCGAATTACAAAATCCTGTCTACAGGCCTGAGCAGTCTCTCCTCACTAGTTTTTGGGTCCTGTCCTCCAGGAAAGGACCAGAGCCACCTCAGCATCATCTTTCAGTCTGGAAGGATACCAGGATTCATGCTATCAACAGCTGCTGAGAGATGGAGAACAATAAGGATACACGACTCCCCACTCCAGCCCCCACCCAAAGGTGATCCACAAAAGCCGCCAAGGGAATCTCTGTTCGAAAACCAGGCCAAAGGTTGGACTGAAAAGCATATAGATAATTAATTTTATCCAATAATTCTTACCCAGGCTTCTTCCAGGTGGGGTTTTTATCCCGAATGGAGAGCAGCATGCCTGCCCATTTTGGGGGAGCTTCCCCGCAATGCTGTGCTCCCTCTGAGCTTGACTGGTGAGGCTTCCAGGGCTCCCCATTCAAACTGAATCCTGAGAAACCCCCTTTGACCTGATTTAAACAGGGACTGCAGGGTGACGGGAAGTGAGGCTTCCATGTGGGCAGGAGCAGAGATTAGCTCCACCTGCAAAATGACAGAGCTGAACTATGCATTTCTTGTCCTCCCTTTTTTAGCCCTTTAATTAGACTTTTAGCTTTCGTGGTTGAGCCAAGGTGCAGCTTTTCACCATTGCTCAGTTGGGAGGGTGGGAGGGGAGGGTATGCGGGGCCTCGTGTAATTGCTGTCAGGTTGGTGCTTCTGTGTTGACACAAAGGAGTGAAAGGGGGAGGGACAAGTTGTACGCTGAACAGGAATGGGACATGCAGACGTCCTCCCCATCTGCTTCCACCCCTACTTGCTGTTGCTTCAGCACTAGGGGTGGCTTTTCCGCACCCCCATCTGGAATCAGCCCCAGTTACCTCTGCAGCTGCCAACCAATAGAAGGGGCAAAACACAAGGGGGAAAGATAAAGGGAACTCCTCCCAACCAGAACAGCAACAGTGGTGGAATACCTTCACTTGGTTCCCCGAGTCACTCTGGACTGCAAGGAGTCTTCCTCTCCCCCCCCCCCCCCCCCCCTATGCTGGATCTCCCAAAGGAAGTCAGTCTCTTTGGATGCAGTCTCACAAGGAGCCCTGGTGGCAGTTCACACACTTGCCAAAATGAAGGCTTGAGAGATCACAGCTGGTTTCTCTACCAAGCTACCTTTGTATTGCTTCTGGAATGGGTATCCTCCCATTGTACTTAGTAAATGTCAGGTTAGATATTTTGTGTGGGAAATTATCCTGCTCTTTCACTACAAAGGTTAGCTTAAGCTCATCAGGAAAATTAATTGCTAGTTTAACTGTAACATGGAAACAGTTCGATTCTGTGCTAGGGACAGCTGCCTGGTGATAACTCTCTTCTCCTGGATGCACAAGCCAGTCCCTTTGCCAGGTTGGTCATTAGCATTGCATCTGCATCCTTTGCGAAACAAAAGGCCTGAGAAATCCTCTCCATCTGAATAGGGTCTGTGGGCCTCGGACCTCCTGGGAGATGCAGAACTGGCAAGAACTTTGTGAGACAAGCAGAAATTATTCCTGTTTGATAGAGGCAAGATATGGGAATTGAACCTATGAAGCTGCTGTTGGTCCCCTCTTTCCACGGTGTCAGGCAGAAAAAGGTCTTGCCCATCATCTGCAACCTTGCTGGAGATACCAGGGATTGAGCCTGGGACAATGTGACTTCTCTAGGCAGAGCATCTGCTCCACTTTTTCTGTAGCTATATGAACATTACAATCAATCAGACTATTGGTTCACCTTGCTTAGGATTTTCTGTTCTGACTGGCTGCAGCTCTCCAGGTGATGAAAGTTTTCCCAAACACCTGAGACCTAAGATCCTTTAACTGCTACCAGAGACTGAACCTGGCAACTTCAGCATGCAAAGCGGGTACTCTGCCTCATGAAGGCTGATGATCTTGCTTGACTAGTGAGCTACATAAAAAAGGGAGCAAATTTGCCTCACAAAATTACAGACCAATCAGTTTGCTCGATATAGCAGCTAAGCTATAGGGCAAATACCTGCTGACTAAACTGGAAGACTGGGTAGTTGAGAACCAAATTATCCAACCTGTCCAAGCAGGTTTTAGGAAAGGATTAAGTACCACTGATCACTGCCTTACACTTCATGAATTGGCATTTTCAGGTATTCAAGGCCCATTGAAGGCCCTATATGTAGCCTTTGTTGATCTGGCTGCTGCTTTTGATTTGATTGATAGGTCCCGATTGTGGTCAAAGCTTGCGGACCTGAACATTGACAATTGCTTGTTATTTTTGCTCCAAGAGCTACATACAGATACACATGCACAGGTCAGAGTTGGAACTACTGGTTCTCTAACTGACAGAATTCTAATCTGGAAGGGTGTGAAGCAGGGTTGCGTGTTGGCCCCTTTACTGTTTAATCTTTACATCAATAACATAGTTGGGAAACTCTCAGGGCCCCATTTCACTCCCCCTTCATTGGGCCATCAAAAAATTTCAATCTTGTTATGTGCAGATGACATGGCCTTAATTTCTCTCACAAAAATTGGTCTGAAGAGGCATCAGTTAGGGACTTATTATGAAGAAGAAGCTCTCACTATAAATTTTGATAAGACCAAGGTCATGGTTTTTAGGAACAGGGCAAAAACCTTGTCTTGGAATATTCTTGGAAATCCAATCAAGCAATGCAATTCATTTAAATACCTTGGCATTACCTTTAGAGAGTCTTTAAATTGGACTACCCATGCTGCTTCTGTCAAATCGTCAGCACTAAGACTGGTTCGGTCTATTTTGAGCTTCTACCACTCCAAGGGAGGTCGCCTGATAGACCCGGTTCTGAAACTATCCAAGAGCGAGGTTATACCCCATCTTTTGTATGGAGTCAAAGTATGGGAATTGAATGACATTGTCTTGGCCAGCCTCAAAGTAGTCCAGAATAATTTTAAAGGCGCATTTTAGCACTTCCCAAGGAGTCCCCAGCTGCCCTGATGAGAGTTGAAACTGGTATTCCTTCTCTTAAGGCTCGGGCACACCTTATAATTATCAGATAATGGAAAAGAATGGAAAATTCACATTCTAATTTCCTCAGTCACCAATCTCTTAATCTGCTCTTAGCTAAAGACTAGCAGCGCCTTGTCTTTCTTAACAACATACGTTCAAGATACTCTATTCCTGAAGATCTTTTGGGAACATCAGTTGATAAATCCCAGCTTAGAAACTGGATTTATGACTTTGACGCTCGGCTAGACCACTCTTTGATATTAAAATCAAAAGCAGCGCCATGGTACAAATTAATTAAATCAGACCACACTAGAACTCCATAATATCTCTAAACATGTACTTAGAGTGTCTCTTACCTCTCTACGGTTTCAATCAATGCCAACAGCAATTTTGGAGGGCTGATTCAATCAAACTCCATTGGCCCATCATCTATGTATTTGTGGTACCCATGAACTTGAGGATTTACCGCACTATATTCTCTTTTGCCAATTGTATTCTAGTCCGAGGGCTAAATTTTTAGCAGGTATTTTATCTAGTCTTATTGCTTAACCAGTTGAAGAAAACATTTCTTTTTTGTTATCTGACATGGATGCATATGTCTCTTATAAAGTTTCATTATTTGCCCTTGCTGCAAAGAATATACGTTCCAAGGTGGCATTGGGAAGGGGCATTATTTAGGCTACTGTATTAAATTAGTCAATATTTTGTTACTGACCTCTGGTATTTTTGTATATTCTGACTCTAACCTATAGCTTGTTAACAATTTGTGTTTTGTAATTTTGTAACGGCCAATGGCTAATCACAATAAACTAAACTGTAAACTAGACTAGTGAGCTAGAGCCTCTGACCAAGTCAGGATTTGAACCCAAATTGGCTAAGGCTTCTTGGGGGTCTCAGCAGTGCACTCAGCCCAGGTTCAGCCTTTCTCCCAAGATGGTGACTAGGAAAGGTATCCACAATACATTCGACTTGTGTAGGACTGTAGAGAGAAGAAGAAGAGATTGGATTTATACCCCGCCCGTCACTACCCAAAGGTGTCTCAGAGCGGCTTACAAACTCCTTTCCTTCCCCTCCCCACAACAGACACCCTGTGAGGTAGGTGGGGCTGAGAGAGCTCTGACAGAGACTGCTCTTTTTCAAGAACAGCTGTGCCAGAACTATGGCTTGCCCAAGGTCATCCAGCAGGTGCAAGTGGAGGAGTGGGGAATCAAACCCGGTTCTCCCAGATTAGAATCCGCGCACTTAACCACTACACCAAACTGGCTCTCTTTTCACTTGTACTTGTGTTGAAGAAGAGTTGGTTTTATACCTCACCCTTTGCTACCCAAAGAAGTCTTGGAGCAGCTTACAATCACCTTTCTTTCGTCTCCCCACAACAGACACCCTGTGAGGTAGGTGGGGCTGAGAGAGCTCTGAGAGCACTGTGACTGGCCCAAGGTCACCCAGCTGGCTGCATGTGGAAGAGTGGAGAATCAAACCTGGTTCTCCAGATTAGAGTCCTGTCGCTCTTAACCGCTACACCAAATTGGCTCCCAGGATGAGGCCATATTAAAAATAAAAATTATGTTGATGTTGATTATGAAACAAGTAAGCTGCTTAATAACTTTCCTGCTTCCTCCTGTGCAAGTTGCAACCTCATCCTTTCCTGAGCCTTTTCAATCTCCTGAGTTATTGATCACATAGATTAATTAAACAGATTCCAATATTGATTGGCACAGCATTTGGCATCCTGCAACCCAAAGAGCTTTTACTTAAACGACTCTTTCCTATCAGTATCCAAGATGTTTCTTTATCCAGAGCAGCAGCTGTCTCCTGATGCGTAATGACCTCAGGGGGCCAAGTCCTCCGGGGCACCAGCCCCTCCTCCAGGGCTGCATCTCTGCCTTTGTTTTCCTGGCTGACTTGAAGCAAAGGTATGATAGCAGGGAAAGGTTATTAGCAGATGATTTGGAAGAGGCTATTTCTGGACAAGTCTCGGTAAGGTCAGAAACTTGCAATTTCCCACTGACCTTAGGGAGTCTTACGGCTGGGCAGCTGTGTCACTCTAGATTTCTTTACGCCTAGGAAGAAATATGTTATTTCAGAGGATGTTCAGTGGGCAGCCCAGTGAGATGCTATGATGTGATTAAGAGGAGTGTAGTGTAAGTGAGCATTTAGTCCTGGATATGAAAGGCTGGGCTCTCCAGCATGTGGTCCACAGTGTGTGGGGAGAGGAGAAAGTGTTCTCCCACTTTTCTGTCTGAATTATAATATGCTACCAGTGATGCAAGAGCAAGTATGCCTAGCGGAAGTCTCCTTCTGGGAAAGGAACAGCTTGAGGAAGTCAAGTGCAAACAAGTGCCACGTCCCGTTGAGGAAGGAGAATGCCCTAGGGTGCTTTCACACACACTAAATAATTCATTTTCGATCCTCTTTCAGTGCACTCTGCAACTGGATTTTACTGTGTGGAATGGCAAAATCCACTTGCAAACGGTCACCAAAGTGGATCGAAACTGCATTATTTAGCATGTGTGAAAGCTAATCTCCTCCAGCCAGCTGGATCTGGAGGAGGTATTATCTCCTGGCATTAAATGTGTCAATTGGTTGCTCCTGGAATGTGGAAGCATGAAAGGCTATGTGAGGGAGTGAGCCAAAAGTCTATTTTTTATAGCATTCTGGGAAGTCTCTAGACTAGGATGCAGTCTATGAGCAAGAGTCATGCATCACTATTTGTGCTCAAGCAGCTGGTATTCGTAGCGATTCCATCCATTGCTAGACCTGTCCTCTGTGAATGTTCCTAATTCTAAGGCATCTAAGCCTGAGTCCATCATGACATCTTGTGGCAGCAGATTCCATAAATTAGTTATGCATTAATCAACTCCACTAGCCAAATAAAACTCTTTTTCATTGAGCCCCCCCCCCAGCCAGCTGTGTGAAGTCTGAAACCTACGTGCTTTTTAAATGGTTATCATTGCAGTTTTGCTCTACTTTGCAGTTCTGGTACATCCCAAGAGGCTGGAAGATGTCAGCCTTATCCCACCCCTTATCTGTAGCTTAAAAAGAACCGAATGTACGCTCTTTCCCGTTTATCATGATCTTCTGCCTTAGGACTGATACTGCAAGATCTATTAAGTTCTCATCATTCCAATTTAAAATGAAGACCCCTGTTGTAACCTGCTCTGTATAACCTTCACAGGAGAATGGAGTACCCTTGCCAATTATTGCCTAGATAGCTTTATAAACTCGTTTCATCCAAGTATATTTTAACAGCAGGGATAACTCATTTGAGAAAAGGTTCACCTTCCTTTGAGCAATGTCACTTAAAGACATCACGGATCCGGGAAAACATTGATGCACTAACAGGACTTGTATAACATCAGGTGTGTTTCCTCATGGGTTATCATTTTCATGTGAATGCTGCATTTATAACCCACTTCCCTAAAAATTTACATTTTGAAACGGTTGCGTCCTCTGACATGTACAATTTGTCTGTATGTCCCTTAGGACTGAAGAATAAATGGGGGACAACGTTATTATCTTCCAAATGAGATGTAAAACCAAGGTCTTGACCACCCATGATCATTAAAAATCCCATGGCGCTTGGTACGAAATGGAGCGAAGCCATTAGGCCTAATGTCCTGGCAAGGTTCCAGTTTGGCTAATTATAATTATATTCCATACTTTTTTCAGTTCAGTTTTCAGACTAAAATAGATCACAAAGTCTGTTTGGGGTTTTTATTTTACATTTTCTTGCAGCCACTTAAACCAGTGAGCTTTCATTTACGGTAAACTGGTTGAATCTCACTGGAACAAAAATAAGTGGGAACCCAATTTCTAAACACTTCTTACGGTAAGCCTTTGTTGAGACCAAGTAGAACACTGCAGTAGTGTGCATAGTTTCAGATTTACAAGCGCAGTTCTTCAGTCTTGGTTTTAAGAGCAAAAAGTGTGTGTGTTTGTAGAGGAGGCACAAATATGGAAAAGCCGAAGTCTACAGATTGTAACAATCCTAAAATGGTGCAGAAGAGGTGTGATGTTGCCTTAATTAGGGTAGACCATGCTAGCTGTAAAAAAGGTCTCTGGTTGTACCAAGGGTACAATGAGACAACAGCTGTTCTCCATAGGAAAACATAACAACCGGAATCTTTTTCTAACACAGATGCAATTGCAGTGGTATATCTGCTTGAGGCTGTGCAGCAATGTTCCTGCAATTGTCATTTCCCCCCCTGACATTGTAATTGGCACTGCAATTGATGCATGGCCTAACCTACACATGTCAATTCCATGTATTGGAAGGAATATACTTACGTCTTTAAAAAGTCCACATCACACATTTTTGTTGGTCTCAAGAATGATAGGGTTGTTTCTGATACAATATACCTACAAGAGAACGCTTATGGAATCCTACTCCTAATCTTATGTATTTTCACAACTCCCCAAACTCATCTGCCTCAACAGGAGACCCAGGGTGGACCTGGGTGAATCTGTAAATGTTTATTTATTTACTTAATTATAACATGCAAAGGAAAAAAAATATTTTATCTCTATGCCTAGCTCATGCCAGAGTCCTTGACATTAAACAGAAACCGGCTGCTGACTGAAAAGCAGCAAATTCCCACAAAATCAGAGTGCTGTAAAACATCTGGAAAGCCATCTTAAATAATTCTTATTGGAAATACAAGATGCCATAATATGTGTAACATCAGGCTCAGTGACTGCGTGAAACCTCTGGATTGGCCAGGCCCGGTATGAATATTAGGAGCCTCAGCCTAGTCAGCAAACCCGCACTTTCTGCTAGGTGCCCTTTATGCGCCAGCCCCCCTGCCTTCCAGTTTATTCCATTGGGTTGGATACAGACTAAATTTTCCACTGATGGAAGGCACTTTTATTGGTAGAATAGAACATTCCCTGTTCCCCCCTCCCACTGCAGCCCATTGATATCCTCAAAATGCTGCTTCTGGGGAACTGAAGGTCCTCAGGAATAGCATAAGAGGCAAATTGGGGGTCTGGAGCAGGAAAGGGGAATTAGCAGAAATTACATCTCCCCATCCCTAGTGGAAAATATAGTTTGGATTCAACCCACTGAGATCCACTGGAGACTGGGAGGGGACACAGGGGATACCAGCAGCAACAGTGTGATGTCACTTCTGGATGACATAACTTACATCATGACAATCTAGGAATCATTGGAAACTCTATGGTTAAACTGAGGGTGGGAGCAGGGGCTTGGCAGCCTTAGTTGTAGGAAACACCTGCACAGAATAAGGTTGGGTATGGCTGTCCATAACCTAGCTTAACCAAAATAATATTCACATACATACATGTTAACCAAGGCCCTCTGCACATGACAACTGCTAGACACAAGGAAAAAGTGGAGGGGGGGTATGATGATGATGTTAGCAAAATTGCCTTAATCTGGGAATGGGGACAAATACTCCAACCACAGAAACATATTTGGAATGCCTCAGGGTTGGTTTGTTGGTATACCAATGATCACTGCCCCAGCTGCAGCACCAAATCTCTCTCTCTCTTTCTCTCTTTCTCTCTTTCTCTCTCTCTCTCTCTCTCTCTCTCTCTCTCTCTGTCTTTGTGGGCTCTCTCTATCTGTGTGTGTGTGTGTGTGTGTGTGTGTTTAAGGCTTCCTATCTCCATTTATAAACTTTGGCATGGCCAGAGGCCTGAGCCCTTGAGTGTGAGCTGAAGGGGAAAAGTCAAAGGGCTCTTGGCCCTTTGCTCTTAGCCCAAGCCTTGTGCCCTAGAATGAACTTGGCCATTGGATTTAAGACTGACCCATGTTATAGTGGTTACTTTGTTTTCCTTTAATTGCATGCTTTTTCTGTTGTATTGACTAATGTTGTGAGCTGCTTTGGGACTCTCCCCACCCCACCGACCCACATGCAGTTACCATGTTCCTGGAGGCCCTATTCTTCCTTCTGCGTTCATTTACTCCACAAGTGCCTGTGATTGTTTGAGTTAAAGATATACCAGACACAGAGGATTGTCCTTGACCATGTTATCAGCTGTTCACAAGGGATCTCAGCGACTGCAGAGTGCAAAATGGCAGGCTTTATACTGCCTCAGTATTCCTATGTTTATCTCAATGCTAGAGATTATGCTTCTTCTCCTAAGACCAAGACTGAACTCCTAGAGACTCAGGGATGGGACTTGAACCTTGACAGATGGTTAGTCCAGCAACTTATACAAAAACATGTAATGAGGCATACCTTAATGGCAGCAAAGTGGCAGCAAAACAGGGACAGCAATTTAGTTGGAGGCATAGCCGTAGGAGGGAGAGAGCAGAGGGATGAGTTTTAAATGCACTCAGGGAGTAGAGCTGGATGTTGGTGGCAGAATTCCCGAGATCCAAGGTAACTTTCATCCATTTCTGGTCACATATCTGTAGATAACCACACCAATGAAAAGCGAGTGTGTGGCTCCATTTCCAAAGATGTGAGTTTCTCCAAAGAGTGTTATCAGAAAACCTCTTCATGCCATAACTTTCCCCTCCTTCACATGTGCTTAAATGCATGTCGGGATAACACATTTTTGGGGAAACCTACAGGCTTCGGCATCTATCACGGGTGAGCATGGGAATGCTGAGCAGCCAGAGACAATGATGCACAGATAAGCATATATAGCTAGCGGCCTGATCCTTTGTTAATCTGACCCTGATTTCCAGGGAGGGCATGATAAACCACCCCAGCTCCCCTTACCTCTCTCCCTAATTAAGCTTTGCGGCAATATCAGATGAGATTAATGCCCTGAGCTTTCCCCCCATTAAATAAGAGGACGAGTTGCTTTGGGCCTCCATGTGCCTGGAGTGGAATTGTACCTGCTGATCATGATGAATGGCTGGTGAGTCTCTCCGAGTTTCCTTTGGAAATTAGGAAGAAAGTACACAGCTCCCTGATGTTGACAAGGAAGGCTGTTATTTTTGCACAACATACCAGCAGCTCATTTCTCCGGGAAGCAGACACTCCATTTGCATGGCTTTCTTAACCTTAGATGCTCGGCAGGCCCGGCCGAGGCGCTTTTCTTCTCGAATTAAATGCAATCAAGCTGCGCAGTGAGGAAGAAATGATGAATGGGGAGGCGTCACTTCGGAAAACACATATCTTATGACCGCTTATCTCAATGACATAAGAGGACTTGAACGCAGAATGGAAAATAAATGCAAATTAGGACCTTGGCATATAGTGCCGGAGAATAATTGCTCCAGGGAACGAGTCTCCGAGAGCATTATTTTTTTTCCCCCACAAAGGGACGCTTTTAGGGTAATTTGTAAAGATTAATAATTAGAAGCACAGGAGATAAACATGCTACAAAGCCCCCCCCCCAGAATTGGTAGAGAGAAAGATGGCAACTGCTGTCCTCTGATGCTAGAAAGGGGGCTGCCCTCTTGCTGGCACTGATGCCAAGGCATGCCCTTAGAGTCAGCTTTTCGTTTGTAAAGCCCCAGCTCTTGAAGTCCAGCACATGAAAGAGCCATGTCTGGGGCTAAAAAGGGATGTTAATTTCCTAGCCCTCATAGCTGCAAGGAAAGTATGGGGGAAGCCCCCCCAAAAAAGTGTTAGGGTTTTTTTTGTATTTTTCATATGTGCATGTGTGTGTGTGTGCGCGCACCTGCAAGTCATGGGTACCTCTGGTGACTGACTCCTACTGGGGGCTTGGAGAATATTCAGAGAGGTGGCTGAAAAAAGCCTGCCCCACTTCCCAGCTGTTGGTATTACAAAGAGGTCTCCCATCCAAGTACTTGCTAGAATTGACCCTGCTTAGCTTCCAAGATCTGACAAGATTGGGCTTGCCTGGACTATCCAGGTCAGGATAAAGGGTATCTGATCGACTCTGACCTCTCTGCAGCAAAGTCAGTTTCAGTATGAATTTCCCCTAGCTCTCTTCTGTATGTATGAAAGGAGTGAGCAAAACACTAGCCTTGTTAATGCCGGATCAGCTCAATGGGGCCCTGACCTGTGGATCTGGGGGGAAGACTTCAGACTGCAGAGGCTGTGTTGAGTCTGAGGCTGCTTCCCAGGTGTGATGTGAGGGTTCCAGTTGGGCCCCTGCGCTGCCAGTTCTATGTGCCAGTTCACCTGATGGCAGTTTGTAGGATTAGGCTGGGACTCTGAAATCTCTCTGCCCCACTTAACTCTTTCTCCGTCCCTGAGTTTTCTCAGCAAATGTTGCGCGAATTAGGAGAATTTGCTTGTTTTTAGAGCATTTCAAAAGCATGGATAATATGTTGCTGTTCTCACATGTGTGCCGTTTTTCATATCAGGCTGAAGGCTGGTGCCGGAATTGCAATGGGATGGTTCGTGTGCTGTTTGTTGCACCTCTTTCATTCAGCATATCTGACTGGGTATGATTTTCTGTGCATTGGATGGACTGGACTGGAATTGCTGCACAAAACTTTGGGAGGCTGGCTTGGACTCCGCCTTCCACAGCTGGCCTCCAGTGTCCTTCTTGGCACCTGGCACTCAGGCATGCAACAAGCCTTTGCTAGATGATTCTCGGGGAGAAACGTTCTTCCCGTTTTCCCGCTGCTTTTTATATTGCATTGTATACGCATCAGCATTGCGTGAGGGCTGCTTTTTTCTTTTTAATGTGGAGTGTCCTGAGATAGAATATTTGCTCTGGATCACTTCACAACCAGATTGCTTTTTAGCTGCCCCCCCCCTCCACCCAGCAGTTGAGATTGGCAGTGGAGGGGCCTGTTGTTCTGAGTATGCTTCTCGGCATCATTAGAGATATGGAAGGATGAGGGTGGGTGGCATGGAATGATTCTTTTCAGGCTTTTCAAATGATTGCTCATAATTTTCCTTAAGCCGTTGTGGACCAAATAGCTTGCTTTGACATGATGAACAGAAATAATAAACTGGCCGGGGCCTGCTGTTTGCGTGCTGCTCTGCAGGGAAGAGGTATCAAGTACAGCTGTGAGATGGAGACTCTGTGGCAAGATGTAGAACTGAATGCCGTGCTGTGGCTCGTCTGAGGGGAGAAGAAGAAGAGGAGGAGGAGGAGGAGGCGATTGGATTTATACCCCGCCCTTCACTTAGAGTCTCAGAGCGGCTTACAAACTCCTCTCCCTCCCCCTCCCCACAACAGACACCCTGTGAGGTAGGTGGGACTGAGAGAATTCTGACAGAAACTGCTCTTTCAGGAACAGCTGTGCCAGAGCTTGTGACTGACCCAAGGACACATCAGCAGGTGCAAGTGGAGGAGTGGGGAATCAAACCTGGTTCTCCCATATTAGAGTCCGCACACTTAACCCCTACACCAAACTGGCTCTCTTTAGATTGATTGTGGGGCTCACAGGAAATGCAGTCCACTCTCAGGCTTCAGGAGAAGGTGGGCAGGCAAAGAGCAAGAGAGTGTTTCACTGAAGGGTGCAGAACTCACAGCTGGAGAAAGGACTGCGCGGTGGGTTAAAAAAAAGAAAGAAAATTTTGCACCTGGGCCATCCAAATTCTGCACCAAGAACAGATTAATTCTGCGACATGTATATATTAAAATGTGCATCATTTCTCTGATGGTGCACAGTTCATTCTCAATGTACTAGCCATGCCTGGATTACTGCAAGACATTCTGTACCTGCTAACTCTAGAAACCCCTTCTGGGCCATTTTCAAGCATCGCTATAAGAACTAGATGCAGGGGTCCAAAACATGGTGCCCGTGGGACTGTGGCGCCCGTCGACACCTTTCCTGGTGCCTGCCCTTGGATTAGACCCTTGAACTAGAGACTGCTTATTTAAAAACAAAAATCAAAACAGTGGTTCTCAGGAAACGATGTCCAGTATCACCTCATCATCTGTCCTTTATTTCCCCTGCCCTCCTAGAAAGTTTCCCATACATGCAGCCCAGGTGGAAGAACTGGGTTTCAGGAAAGCAACAGGTCAGCATTTGATTTCTCTGTCCCTTCCACATACATAGCACTGTGAGAATGGCTTCTTGCTTCAGGTCCACTGAACAGAACTTCCTGAGGTTTAGGCAAGATGACAGCAATGTAAAATGTCAAATCACACTTTAAATAAAAACTGGTAAGTCGAATGTGACAGAAATGATTCAGCCCTACCCAGCTGGTATTGTAAGGACCTAGCTACATCATGCACTGTTTCCGGGTTCATTCCCAGCCCTCCTCAAGTCTGTCATGCAGATGAATGCTGCCTGGTTGACACATAAATCCTCAGGTAATGGGGGCTAATTCAGATTGGGAGTGGGGCTTGGGGGCATGGGGACTGAAGGCCTTCCATCCCATGTCAATTTCCAACCTGAAATGGCCCCAGGAGCTGGTTTTTGCTTTGCAAGAGCCAGTTTGGTGTAGTGGTTAAGAGTGGCAGACTCTAATCTGGAGAACTGGGTTTGATTCTCCACTCCTCCACATGCAGCCAGCTGTGTGACCTTGGGTCAGTCACAGTTCCCTCAGAGCTGTTCTCTCAAAAACAGTTCTCTCAGAGCTCTCTCAGCCCCACCTGCCTCCCAGGGTGTCTGTTGTGGGTAGAGGAAGGGAAGGACATTGTACATTGCCATGAGACTCTGACTGAAGGGCAGAGTATAAATCCTCCTCCTCCTCTTCTGCTTCTGCTTCTTCTCCCCTACGTGACATGGTCCCGATTCACATTCACTCTGCATGCCAGAGAATCTATGTTTCAGCTGGAACACTGAGCACCTTGTGTACTGCACTGTGCTCCTGGTCCAGAATGGGAACAGCACATGTGGGAAGAGAGCATGACATGGAAGTAGCATATGACTAAGATTGAGTTCACAGGTTGGGTCAACTATCTAGTAACTCAGACAGCAGACCTGAGCAAGATATTTTCCTGAGATCTTTGAGAAGCAACCAAATAGATAATAATATGCTAGATGGACCACTGA
The DNA here is from genome assembly GCF_001447785.1 of Gekko japonicus. NCBI lineage: Eukaryota > Metazoa > Chordata > Lepidosauria > Squamata > Gekkonidae > Gekko > Gekko japonicus. The sequence goes on from NW_015161967.1 coordinate 309,343, forward strand.
TCTGACTCAGTGTCAGCCAGCTTTATACGTTCAGTTCATATTGGAAAAGTTCAAAACATTACTCCGACTCCGAGATTTCATCAGATTGAGAATTTGCATTCCGTTTCACCGCAGCCCTCTTAACAAAGGTTTCCCCTAATGGAGCTGAGCATCCAGCATTTGCCCTCTCTCAGGGCGGATTGTTTGTTTAGCAAATGGTCCCAGCAAATTCTTGCAGAATATTAAATGATAATCATGTCTGGGCACCTATAAAGTAGGTCACCAGTCTTCTAGGTTAATCAATCATAATGGCATGCAGTCCCCCCCCCCCTTCATAAATCACTGGCTTTTAGTGTATCTGAGGAGATAATGGAGGGGAAACGGCTCATTCGGAGAATGCGTGGGTGAGCCATCCCCAGGACTTGCCTACTCATGACAGAATGGTTACTCACCATTCTCTCTTGTCTGAGGTTGATTCGGGCAGCATTAGGCCAAAGAGTCATTTTAAGAAGGAAGGAAATAAAAGAGTCTGGTTTGTTTTGCTTTGTTTTAAAGAAAAAGAGAGTGAACAAGACTGGCACTATCTACATTTATTCATCTTTCTTTGTTCTTTGTGTCAGAGAGTTTAATATTACTCTCTAAGCCATTCCCGAGGGCTGCTGGGCAGAGGCTTCTTGTCCAATGGAAGGACTGTTTAGAATTCATTCAAAGGCAATGGTTCACTTCTGAGTCAGGCAACGGGGGAAGGCACCTAAAGCAAGCACTTGGTCTGTAAATGCTCAAATGAAATTGCCGGATGCGTGCAAAAAGAGGGCCTCCACTGAGTAGGGTTGCCACCTTTGGGTTGGGGAAATACCTGGAGATTTTGAGGGTGGAGCCTGGGGAGAGACCTCAACCAGGTATAATGCCATAGAGCCCACCCTCCAAAACAGCCATTTTTACCAGGCAAACCGATCTTGGTTGTCTGGAGATCAATTGTAATAGTGGGAGATCTCCAGGTGCCACCTGGAGCTTGGCAACCCTACCACTGATCCATAGAGGCTATGGCAGCTTTTGTTTCTTTGTCAGCTGCAGATCTGGGAGAAGAACGTGGCTGGGCTAAAACTGATGCCCAACTAGGTTCTCTTGTCTTCCCCCTTTTAATCTATGCTTATTCTGTTTGGGGGATTAAAATGTACACAGACGACACTTGGAGGAAGGGAAGGGATACAGAGAATGGGTCGGGGTCATACTCAGCATCTGGCTTATTTGGGGTCAGAAAGGAATTCCCACCAGGCTGGATTGGCTAGTGACTCCTCCACAGGGGTTTCGCCTTTCCAGCTGTGGCTTGGTTTCGTTGACTCTCCCGGAGCCATCTGCTCTGAAATCTCCTTTGAGTGGTGTACAAATTCTTTGTTTATGGCATGTTGTTATATAAAAATTGGGCTAGGTGTTGGCAGCTGGGCAGTTGTGGCCTGGTGGCATGGCAACTGCTGCGTTGGATGCCCAGTTGGCTAAGGGTATTGTTCAGACGCAAAGGACTCTGTGGGCATGCCAGTCGCTGAAGCTGTATTTGCTATTCTTGGGGAAATGTTGGTGTACCAATGAGTTGTGGCTGAGAGGGAAGGGATGTCATGCTTAGCTTGCGCCAGGGTGATCGAGATGGTGGAGGCAGCAGGACTGAGCGGTGAGTGACTGGAATGGGCCATTTCAGGGATAGTTCTGAACTTTTAGATCGCTTGGGTTTTGTTTTGTTTTTAAAGAAAAGTTTGTAAGAGGTACTTGGGAACATCTAGAGCTTCTGTGCAGGCTGCTGTAGCTTGTATGGCATAGATCAGGCCTCCCCATTTCTACTGATGAGGATCATCCATTGGTAGAAACTGGACCTTGCTGGCACCCAGATAGCTTGTACAGCACAGATCAGGCCTCCCCATTTCTACTGATAAGGATCATCCATCGGTAGAAACTGGACCTTGCTGGCACCCAGAGACCTTCTAGCCAAATCGCTTCAGTTGGATGGTATAAGCCTCTTACAGGTGGAAATCTGTTATATGCCAGTGAAGGCATAATTCATGGAGGAGAAGTACATCAATGGCCATGGTGACTAAAGGGAACCTCCAGAGCCAGAGGCAGCAAACCTCTGAGAGCCAACACAAGGAGGCAACATTAAGGGAAGGTAGGGCTGACATCCTCCAGGTAGGACCTGGGACTCCCCCAGAATTACAGCTCATCTCTAGACTACAGAGATCAGTTCCTGTGGAGAAAATGGATGCTTTGAAAGGTGGACTCTATGGCATTGTACCCCACAATCCTCCCCAGGCTCCATCCTGCAACTTCCAGGACTTTCCCAACCAGGATCCAGCAACCCTGCTGCCCCATTCCCTGCCGGTGACTGGGGGGGGGATGTCCTCAGCCTTGGCGCTCTGTTTGTTGACCTTCCAGGGCAATTGGTTGGCCACTGTATGATGCTGGACTAGATGGACAATCTAAAAAGATATCTGGTGGTCACATGGGATCTCTGCCTAGACCCACACCATAAAGCTTCTTCTCACACAACAGGAGAACCAGATTTAAATTTCTGTTTGCACAGAGGTCTGGTTAAGTTCTCAGTTGGCTGCCAGCCTGGAAAGTGCCAGCATTCTGAAGGTGGCACAGCAGGACTGAAAACTGAGTAAATGAATGTGCAAATTAAGCCAAGTGGGGGCTTCAGGGGATTTGCCTTTAGAATAGCTCCTGACTGTTTTAAAATGAGGCACCCCTCACAAAACCCGCTCTAGTTAAGTTGGGGTTGTTTAGGTGCAGAGACAGAGGGCTTCTTCCTTCCCTAACAGTGATGGGGAAATGGCCTGTTATCTTCCTAATGCAAACCTGAACTCTCCTTTCTCTATAGTATTTGTTTTTATTCCAGACAGGGCCAGGCTGGGAGCAAGGGAAAAAAACACAAGTCCTTCCCGCACCAAATTGTCCCTGCTCTCTCTCTCTATCTCCCCCCTCCCCCATCTCTCCCTTTCTCTCCAACCAACATCTTTAGGAAGGCAATTTTCTGAGAATTGTAAGAAAGGGAGAGACACGTTGGTGCTGCTTGCTTCCAAAATGATACTATTCCTTGGCTGAGGAGGGCTGGAGAAAGGAAAACATACATCTTGGAAAATTCGGAATGGGGTGGTGGTGGATGGGGAGCTACATCTATCGGAAATGATCTGAGTGTGCAAGCTGCCTTCTGTGTGGATTACCAAAGCAGATGCCCAGTCCAACTTCTGGGATGCTTATCTGAGCTCTAGTGAACTGGCTGGATGCATCTGGAGGACTACAGTCAGAAACTGCGGAAGCCATCTGTTGAGAATGCTCTAGTTTTCCAGCTCTATGATTCTGTGTGACTTGGACCGTTGCTCCTCTGTGGCAGCTGGCCAAATGTTTAATATCTGTAACATTTTGTGCTCTACTTTTTAATATTTAGTCTCCATTTCTCTAGTTGAGTTTGCTGCTGATTAGTTTAATGCTAGCTACTTTTGATGTTTATCGCAACTTTCTTGCTCTCTTGTTTTATTTATTTAGATTTATATTTTAAATCCTTTTTAGAAACATACTGGGGCAACTAATACTACTAATAATTTTAGTATCTACTTATTTTTTAAATGTGTGACCATATTTAATGCTGGCATTTTAAATTCTGCATTATTCTGATATAATTTGAGCCACCTTAAGCGGGAGTCGGGAGACAGAGGAAGGGGACAAAAAGATTAAAATTAGCCAGTTCTTGGGTTGGATCCTCCAACCCATCTGTAGTAGCCATGGATAGTTGCTGCTCTTTGGCATACTCCCTTCCCTGCAGGAACCATTTCTGACCCTTGGAAAATTTATTCCCTGGGTTGCAAGACCTGCGTGGAGTAATGGCCACATGCATACTTTGGAGGCTGCAGTGAGGAGGGGGAAGGCTTTGGTGAGCATAGACCCATTTTTTAAAAGGAGGGGCTAGCCTGATCTCACTATATCTTAGAAGCTAAGCAAAGTGGCCCTGGTGAGTACTTGGATGGGAAACTGCCAGGGAAGTATAAGGTTGCTATGCCTTGAAAACCCTACGGGGTCATGGTTAAGTTGGCTGTGACTTCACAGCACTTTATACCACCACAGACAGCAAGTTTACCCATGCCCACTGTAATCTCTCAACTTGCATGGCTATTTCGTCACATGGGTCCCGCAGCTCTGGGAATAAGCTTTCCTGGAGTCAGAGGTGGTTGCAGAGTGAGGTTGCTGAGTTGGATCCACCCACGTACGCACACTTAGTTGCCGTGCAACTACAGCAATGTGTACGTTTTAGGTGTAAGCACTGACCAGGTTGCTTTCTTCCACATGAATTCCACATCTGGAAATAGCTTTGACATCAAGATAGTTGTATGGTCAGGTTTGCAGTGGGCTAGGCTGTGTGTTTCCCACAATTCGGTGCTTGCAAAGTTGAAGTGCAGGTGATTTGGGAAGGGTATTCTCCTACCTGGTGTCTCAGGGGACCCAACCCCGCTCAGCATCATCAGCCAGTATCCCATGTTTTCAGACCACTCTCTGACTAAAGCTACAGGGCCAAAACTAGATGCAATTTTCTATAGTGTTTACCAGGGGGTGGGAAAACCCGAAAGGGAAGGTTCTTCAGGGAGAAAGATAAATCAGACTTGGAATTAGAAGTGACTAATTTTGCATCCAATCCAGACTCCAGAGGCTGGGTGGGTCTTTTGTTGGTTATCACTAAACCCTTTCTGCAGCTACCAGACATGGCCCAAACCAGGAGTAAATACTAAGGACAGCGATACTACGAAAGCTAAATCAAATGCTCTCTTCCAGGGCTCTTTTTGTAGAAAAAGCCCAGCAGGAACTCATTAGCATAATAGGCCACACCCAACACCAGAAACTCATTAGCCTATTAGGCCACACCCCTGCCAGCACAGCTCATTTACCTTGTTTGTTGTCAAAACCCAGGGCTTTTTTTGTAGCAGGAACTCCTTTGCATGTTAGGCCACACACCCCTAATGTAGCCAATCCTAATGAGTTTCTGCTGTTGGGTGTGGCCTATTATGCTAATGAGTTCCTGCTGGGCGTGGCCAACTTGGGAGCCAGCCGGAACTCCATTCCTCTGCGTTCCTGCCCAAAAATAGCCCTGCTTCTGACAATAACAGTGTGACCAGTCTTCTGCAAAGACATTGAGGAGATTATGTTAACCTCAAGAAGAAAGCAAACTATGGAGCCATACGAACATGCTAGTACTTAGAACATAACCAGACTTACTGTTCCTGGACACAGTCAAGTTACTATATTTATACAACAGCAGTTCTGGATGGAAACATTAACCACAGGCTATACCTATTGTTCCGTGTGTGTGTGTGTGTGTGTGTGTGTGTGAATAGAGCATCTTGTTTGTGTGCTGTGGGCCCCAGGTACAGTGGTCTGGATCTCGAGCCTGATTATATACCTCCTTTTGTAAAAACAGCCTTCTTTTTTAGCAGATTGCTTTCATCTGTTTTTTGTTTATACAGTGTTTTGAAAGCCAGGCGTTTCTTGAGAGTGCGCCAGATGGCACAATGGAAGGTTTAGCCGACTTCTCTGTTTGTAGATGAGTTAAATTAATTAACAGTAATCTCTTTCAAATGTATGCCAGAGTAATATCAGCCTCCCTCGCAGCAGAGTCTTCGAGGCCTAATAACATTCCGGGAGTAATTAATTACGCGCCAACAACACACGGGGAAGGTGGCACGATCTGCCAATCGGAAGGTGGGATTGTTGCTTTCCTTGTCCCACCTCCCAAGATGCCCACCAGCATTTAAACCTTTTAGTAGCTTCACTGCAGGGGAAGGGTCCTGGGACAGCCCCAGAGCACAGGGCTTGCTGGCTGCCAACTTAATTGTATCTGCTCCACCAGATAAAACTATTGGCATAAGAACAAGCAGGGACGCAGTGAGGGCCAGAAGGAAGACGAGATTGTTGTGAAACAATCAGTATTATCCTGTTCCAAGGTCTAGCAAAACATTTGTGCTCTATGCTAATTTAAAAGGCAGCCCAGAGGATGCTGTTGACCCAGTGAAACTGCCATCTAACCCTTTCTAATAATGCAGCA